>NW_003314365.1:139901-141606 GCF_000143415.4 Selaginella moellendorffii | reverse complement strand
GTGATATCCACTGTAGTCTAGTCCCGAGTACGTTGTGAGAGCTTTGATCGAGCATCAAGTGAGAGCAAACAATTCCTCAAGAGCTGCTTGCAGGTTTAGACTCTGCATAGCTGATGGGCTGACAAGAGAAGAAGCATGGCAAGCGAGGCGATGATACAACACAAGGATCTGTGAGGTTCGAAGAAGTCCCTCAACTGCTCATGGGTACGTTAAGCCACTGCGAGCATGGTAAGGGACAAGGAGAAGCTTTAAAACATGACTCCACTAGCCTAGTCACACCCACAAGCTTACGCGAAGCACTACACTTGACATATCGTGTATTAACCAAAAACCCAGGCTCAGGGGACTCTGACTTTGAACCCAAGGTTGCATCGGAGCCATAGATTAAATCATGCACAGCATATAGTATATGCTAGCAGTTAGAACCGCTAGCCTTTCAAAAGGGGGAATCCGAATTGTGGATCCCTATCTCCATTCCATCATTTTTCTTATTAATACATAACATTCTTTTTCTCGTGCTTCTTCTCTGCCCTTGGAGATCGGGCTTTTTTCTCTTTTGTTTTCTTACTAACAATAGATTTCCAGCAAAGAGGAGTTTTCACACCTCTTCATTTGGCAACCAGGGCTTTTGAATTCCCCTTTAGGTTCACAAATTCTTCCATTCTTTCTCCATTCTTTGTGCGCAGATAGCAAGAACGATCAAGCAATCTACCCAACTTGCCAAAATTCGCTACCCAATTTGCCACCCAATTTGCTACCCAATTCGCCCAAATTCAACAAACAAATGCCATCACCAATATGGATCAACAGCGTCCAAGCGATCGCTGCCCAACGTAGAAGAGGCAGACCCTTCCCAGAGGAGATCTTTGCAGAATCTGAAAGCTCTCTCTCTCTCGATCTCCGAGTCCAATCACCAACAAAGACCACCAACAGCCCTCTTTGACAAGAAACTCCAATCTACCAGCACCTTCATCAGCGGACGCCCTCAACAGCTTCATTGGCGAACTCCATCTCCGAGCACAAGACCACCCACTCCAAGCTTGAGACCTCAACCAGCGCGCTCGACACAAACCGACACCACTGCTGAAACGAACTCATCTTCCATGCAGTCGTCGACCCAGCAATCCTAGCGCTCCGACACAATTCCAATTCCTGCGTCCACTCCAAATACTGAAGCACATCCTCAGAACCTACACCAACGACGAACCCATCACTCTATTACCCGGTATCAGAGAACTTGTCGAGGGACAACTTGACAATGCACCACCAATTTTTCGACAACCCCTCCGATAGAGTCAGCAGCTCAGCACCAAAACAATAGTCTGAACTCGGTTCGAAATCAACACGTTCGTTGCAACAACTCTCGCCAATCACGCCATCGCCCAATCCGGACTCGAACAACTCGACGACATTATCAAAGAAATCATTCCAGACAAACCCAAATATCCGAAACTCTTCATCAAACTCCATCTCGGCACCAGCAAGTGGAAGACCAGTCTGCATACTACACCAGCACACTCGACCCAACACAACTCGGCTGAACACAACCCAACCCAACACGCACCACTATCAATATTTGCACAGAAAAGAAATAACAACCTCACAATGACTTTATCGACAATTGGCCCGTCGACAGTCTTCCCGAAGTTCTGCCCGAACTGCATGATTGACTGCAGACACGAATCTGACACCAACAACCAGTAGA
>NW_003314365.1:137183-138707 GCF_000143415.4 Selaginella moellendorffii | reverse complement strand
CACTATTTCATGGTCTGAAGTCAGAAGATGCCAAGAAACATGTTGAACAGTTCCGAGAAGCAATCCGAATCAACAGCCAGACGACTGAACTTCCATACTATTTCTGATGTACCCTTTCGAAAGAGAGCCAACAAATGGGCTCAAACGCTTCCTCAAAATACAAGTTTCGACGACCTCGCACTCAAGCTCGTAGACCGATTCAAGTCTTCCCTCACTCAAAGCCAACGACTTCACAAGATCCAAAAACTCAAGTAGAAGTCTGGTCAATCCATCGACAACTACACTCAAACCTTCACTCAACATGCCAGCAAATGCGGCAACAGTGCCACCGAAACATTACTTTACCAATGGTACATGCAAGGACTCCAACGATCCCTCTAAGAAGCGGCAACGCACATCAACGTTGCCACTTATCTCGAACTCACAAGAGCCCATCAAGATGTTCAAGCTCGACGAATGACAGCACAAGTAGATGACACAGATAACTCAGATTCTGATAGTAGTTCCAACGACAACTCCGAGATGAACTCGGAGAAAGCACCAAGTCAAAACTTCGGAAACTCAAGAAAACAATCGACAAGCTCAAGGGAAAAGCCAAGGCCGACATCAAAGAATTTCGATCTAGAATTTGGTGTACTAAGTGCAAGAACGAAGGACATCCGGCAAGTGACTACAAGCTCCAAATCTCCAAATGCCAGATCTGTACCAAAGAAGGTCATGATGCCAAAGCTTGCAGATTTTGAATTCTCTAGAAGTTTGACAAGTCTCGAACTATCCCCGACAGCAATTTCGAAAACCATATCCAAATCAATACTTCAACAATTACCAGCCACCACCTCCAACAAACTGGAGACTGTTGAGAAACAACTTCCAACACCAGAGTCGACAATGGAATGATCAACCTCGCTACAAGAATTACAACAATTACAACAACAACTACAACAACAACTACAACGATCAACAACACCCGCCGAACTGGAACTACCTAGCAAACCGAGACAACTACAACCAAGGATACCAACAATACCCAAGATACCAAAACCGAAGATACCAAGGCCAAGGTTATCAAGACCATGGCTACCAAGGCAATTGTAACAACCGAGCATGGCAACCTCGACTTCAAAACCAAGGCGGTCCGCTGAGACTTGGTCCACCGCCTCCTCGACAACAAGATCAAAACCAGCAGCAACCACCAACAACAAGGATGGTCGAGACCGACGAACTACCTTATGCCGACAATGATGACTCAGATCCTCAAGTCATGGCAGTACAAACCCGAGCACAAATTCGAGCAGAAAAACAACAACAACCAGATAGAGATTCCGGAGATAGTAAAGAGAAAGGCCCTGAGAGCCCAACAAAACTCCGGGAATGGGAAAAGAAGCAGAAGTTAGCCGCCAAGATACAACGGCAACTCGCTCTACAACCACCCGAATTAGTGATGAAGCAGATCTGCATTGACCTCCAGAACATCAAGAAGATTGTCTCCAAGCAGCCATCAACCCCATCAGCAACTCACGAATT
>NW_003314365.1:135450-136677 GCF_000143415.4 Selaginella moellendorffii | reverse complement strand
TAACAATAGATTTCCAGCGAAGAGGAGGTTTCACACCTCTTCACATTGCTTGGCGAAAATCGAAAGGTGGCAAAGGTGAGGAATGAAGCTCAAGACAGTCTCTTGTGCGTTCTTGAGCAATCTGGACAAGAGTATATACATACCACTTTAAATCACAAAAGCAATGCTTGTGATGCTTGCTTTGCGAGGTATTGTTTGAAGGCTTGTCTTGGTTTGAGCCAGACCGGATCATCCAGCCAAGCGCAGCAGACAAGCACTGCTCGGGTGAGGAACTTCCTTGTTGGAATGCGAGCAAAAGTGCAGAGCAGCGTATCGTTATCCAGGTCGCCCAATGGTGGCAGCGTCACCTCTGCTATCGCTGTCCTTGAGACATTTGCTATTTTGACGAAGCTTACCTGTAGTTAACGAATGGTTCCATCGCATTGTTCTTGACGACGAGGAGGAGACGCTGCTCTGATCGTCATAGATTCCTCGCGAATTTCATCATGGAAATGTATGGAAAGTGCGGGTGCACTGTGGATGCCTTGGGTGTCCTCCACAAAATGGAAGATGGAAATGTTTTCTTCTGGAACGCATTTGCCCAGCAAATGCTCGTCGATCGAATTCTTGCAGCTATCAATGGCGATGTGGCGGAGATCCAGGTGAGAAACACATGGTGAGAAACACCAGGAACCTCGACTTAAGTTGGCAGAAGGCCCGCTCCAGGCCTGGTTGAAAGACTACTGCTGGAGGGTAAATCAACCACGGCCTTTGGAGGAGGCCATACCCCTGCTGTCTGATCTCCTCGCAATCCTGGAGCTGAGACAATAACACCGTCACCATCTTTGGCTTGTCGTTGTAGTAATTGGAGCTTGGGGCGGCGATTGGGATGTGGCGCCGATCAGGCTGGGATGCCAGTCTCGAGCTCACACGGCAATGCCCTGGTTCCACCCGATGCAAGTGTCTGTCCAGTTCTTGGCAGAAGAAGATCTCGGTGATGGCATGCTCGCCAACGGAGCACCGTAACGCGGCGATGATTAGCGCGTGGATCTCCCCCAGATCGGCATTGATAGCTGCCAAGAGAAATAACTGGATGCTCGGAAAAGAGTAACAAGGGCAAATGCCGCGATCGCAATCTTCCACGAGAAAGAACCTCGATCTTTCATCTTCTGGAAGATTTCCAGCGCCCGCACTTTCCATACCTTTCTATGACCAGATTAGCAAGGAACCTCGAGGCCGCTGGAGACG
>NW_003314365.1:126785-135350 GCF_000143415.4 Selaginella moellendorffii | reverse complement strand
TTTCCTCGTGGATGCGCCTTCCCCTTCCGAGATCTGTGCTCACCGCATTCTCGCCCAGGCGCCCACCGCTGGAGATCGCTCCTCCTTCCTGCAAATCTTCGCTGGATGGCACCTCCTCGTCAAGGCTCAAGAACGATGCCATGGAAAACCACCGCCATTGCCATTATACGCTACTGCTGCACATTTTCGATCCAGGGGGCTCTTTACCCGGGCGGTGTGCTGCTGCCGGGCATGCTCTATGAGTCGAGCAGCATGGTCTTTCTTCTCAGTCTCAGACATCTTCAAACTAGGCTCACAAGCACAAGCACTGCTTTTCCGCTGTATGTATGGTTCTTCTCGTCCTCATTCTGTTTATACTCTTGTCCAGTCCAGATCGCTTCATTCCTCATCTTCGCCACCCTTTGGCCTCAAGCATTTTCCAAGATAAAATGGAGGCCTGTAGTTCATCAACATCCAAGGCGTGGAGTGACCATAACGCAACTTGTGATGAGATGAGTTGGTGACCTGGTATACGTTTTTTGTGTTATGCCATCTGCTCTTTGGAAACTTTTGAGAAAGCTTGCTCTGAGCTGATTGAGTTTGAGCTTGGTCAAGGCTCTCACAGGTTTATTGGATCTCTGGTGCAACCCTGGAGTTTTGTTTGCGGGTGAGTAAGCTTTCACGGTTTCAGAGCAATATATTATATTATTGCCAAGAGAAGGCATCAAAACTTGGAGCTCCAGAGTCTCACGCCCCGAGGATTTGAAAGGATCCAAACCTATGGACCTCCAGCTTGGACAACCAAGTGAAGAATAGATTCTCGGGACCATGGTGCCTGGATCAAATCAAACTCGAGCTCAGACAAGCCATCTTCCAGAACAATATCTTAAACGGATGTTGCTGGTTCTTGTTGCAGCATACTTATACTTTGTTTCTCAAAAATAGCTTCTGCATCAGCTGCTTGCTCAGATTGAGCTGCAGAGTCCATCCAACCCGTTTTGTTTGCCATGGCCTCGCCAGAGCATGGAGAAAGTGAGAGTTTCATTCCATCGAGAAGAGAATGGTTTCTTTCTTGAGCTTGACAGCAGCAACGCGCTGCGCGCCATGCGCCCACAAAACGAAAATCTCTTGCGCCGCTGTTTACATGATGGTATACGTTAAGAAGCAATTAGTGTAGACTTTGGACGGGAACCTGATGGCCGGATATCTGGCTAGAATAAAAAAATATATTGGCAAGGTCACAGGTTCGAACCCACAGCCAGAGACCCAATCAATTTTTTTTGTATGAACGAGGGATTTCTCTTCTCCGCAAAGTCGCTCTCGGCAGCGTTGCTGGAGCTAAATCTTCTCTCGTGCCGATCCCCCCGAATGATCCACGCCGCCGCGCCGGGTTCAGGCTCTTGGATCGCGCGATATTCCCTTTCGCTGGCAAATGCGAGCAGCAAGAACAGGGCATTCGATCGATGCGGCGTCAATCTTGTTCGATTATCGTCTCCTGGAACGCGATGGTCACCGCGTATGTGGCGGCATCCCGCATCCGAGAGTGTGAGTCTATGTTTGATTGCGTCTCAGAGCGCCATGGAACTCGATGATAATGGCTCTCGCGCAGCAGGGGCAAATTGTGGCAGCGAAATCGAGCTTGGGCAAAAACGCCGGCCAAGGATCTCGTGTCCTGGACGAATCTACTGCCCAGAATGACAGGACGTTCCATGGGTTCCCCTTCCAGCAGTGAATAGCAGAGGAAGAAATCTTTGATTTCATGCCGGATGAAGACGGTATTGATTCGGCCAGTAGCTGCTCTCCAGGATCCGCGCGTGGATCCTCTGGCCTCGCAGCCCCTGGATGTCGTCCACGTGGACAATCAGATGGATTCCAAATCTTGTTTTTCAAATAAGAGGTGCTGAAATAATATTTTGTTATCTCCCAGTGTTCATGGCTTTGTGGTTATAGCATGCACGCTGTAATGTTCTATTGTGAAGGGTTGCTGGGTTCGATTCCCATCCGCCTCGACTTTCAATTAAGAATAGTACGGTGTTAGGGTCGCCCCCTAACATGAACACTATTTTATTATTTTATTATTAAATTAACTGAACTTTTAAACGCAGTTTATATTAGTGGTAACTACAAACAAATAAAAGGTTAAGAGCGATACATCACAGCCGTTGGATTAAAGGATATCTTAGAATATACCATCCAAACCGTTAGATTTTAGTGCGGCTACGGTTTCGCGAGGTGAGAGAGACTCGGGTATTCGTCTTCCTCTGTGCAGCGGAAAGCTGCCATCTCTCGATGTTTGAAGGGTGGCTTTCCCTCGGAGCTCTCCATCCGGTTGCACCCAGACAAAGGCCACGTTTTCCATCCCCTCTCTCCCAACTACACAACGGGCCTGTCGTGCCGGACTTGGGACGAGCTTGTCCAGGAGCTCAGCTGCATCTATTCTGACGCAATTGCTTCGCTCCCTGACACATCCCTTCCGGACGCCAAGACGCGGCAAAATGCGGCGATCATCCAAGGCATCCAGCCGCCCAAGGACGAAAGGGAGCCGGCTTGGATGTCGAAAACCGAAAACCGAAAGATTCCAAGGATTCAAATGAAGAAACCTCGATACCCAAAGAGCCTCACCATGGATTTTAGACGATTCCTGGTGCCGGATAGCCACACACAAAAAAAAATCAAAAAATGGATGGATTTAACAGCAAATGAAATCAATCAAGATGTGGACGTTAGATCTTGCTTCACCTGATATATAGAAGCGACTATGTTCAGGAAGTGAAATCTCCCATTACCAAGACAAAATATGTAGATCCTATTTTAAAAGCTTCGAAGTGATTACTGTATTGATGCTATTCGTGATGGATAAAGTAGTATCCTAAGAATTACAACGACTTCCATCATTAGGACCATCCAAGGCGTCGTTGCCCTCACGAAGAACACCTTCGGTCAAATCCCGGAGAAGAATCCAGTACCGTGGATCCTCGCATGTTCACGAGATCCTGCGCAAGACCATTGTCTGCTGGATAGCTCTCACGCAAGTTTCAACTTGAGCGCCGCCAGGAGCATGTTTGAGAGCATGAAGATGCGCACCTTAGTTTCCTGGACCACCAACGCTCAAAACGCTTGAAGGACAAAATCAGGAGTCAGAACCATACTCAGGTGCTTCAATCCCTTTCGAAAGCTTCCACAGTCAGACCGTTTGCTTCTACATCCCAAAGAAACCAGGGGATACCTCCAAACCATTCAAACGCCATTTCAGCAGCATTCACTCTCTGCGTTATCTCTTTGGCTTCTTCCGATCCACTCTCGTAGTCTGTTACGCGTTTCCTCCAAGAAGACACAAGAGCATCGTACTTGTGCTTTTCCCACGCAGGCAGATAGCGAGTGAACGTTGTCCGCTTGGCTTTTCTGACATTCAACTCATCTGGTGATGAAGCAGCAACAAGGGTTTTATTTCGAACCATCCGCCCCAAGTCCACTCACAGATCGATGAGATGGTATCTACTTTGCTGTCCAGCACAATCTCCTGAGGGAAGTCTTCTCTATTCACCACCCTGAGCTTTGTTACCCTTGAACATCAAAACAGTCGCTCTGGACTCGTAGATCATGACCGGAAGTACCAGACGAATGCAGGCTTACCAACCCCCGAATTTCCATTCAAATGGCAGCACAACATCCACATGAACGGCACCAGGATCTTCCTGATCTGTTTGTACAACCCATCGAATATCTCCTTCACGTACAGCTTCAGAATATTGCTGTGGAATGTGGTCAGACGAGCACCTTGAGCAAGAAATTTCATCCGTTCCAGATGGAACATTGATCCACCATGCCTGCTGAGATCTCCTAACATAGACTGCATGTTGCCACAGGAGGCAAAGCATATTATTGTACGTTTTAATTGAAAAGCATTTAGCTCAAGCGTTACAATGAGCTATCCAATAAGAGCACAACTCCCTAAAATGGACATTCCAACAATGGCTTAATCTTCATTATTGAGCTTAGTAACCGAGCTTAGTCTTTGTACTGTGGGTTCCTTGTAAAAGATTGTAATTAGAAGCTCTATTAGCTAAAAGAGTGATGGAATCACAAGGAATCCAATCACAGTGGCGTTCTTCAGGCCACTTTAGCACACGACAATGACATCCTCAATGTTAACAATCCACCTTGCGTGTACTAGTGCTCCACGATCGGGCAAGTCTCTGCATAGGTTCATCATTTGGCGAGGAGCCCCACGTATCTACATGTTATAACTTATGCTCTAGCATTCTTGAGGCCAGTTTCGTCCTACTAGATGGTACATCCTGACAAAGAACTTTTCTGATTTCGGAAGTGAATGTGATCTAGTCGGGAGCCATTCCTTCCAAGACCATCTCCTGGTAGAGGATCAAATTAAAGCGTGGAAGAAATTCCCAGTGAGAGTGTAGGCCTAGCAGTCCATGCGACAATGTTGTGGCACTCGGGCATTTGATCGAACATTGCCCGTGCCATGTGTGTGTCGTTTTGAGTGTAGAACTCATGCTTTTCCACGGTATGTATGGTTCTTCTCGTGCTCATTTTGCTTATACTATTGTCCAGATTGCTTCATTCCTCATAGATGTATTTTCCAAGATAAATGGAGGCCTGTAGTTCATCAACATCCAAGGCGTGGAGTGACCACAATGCAACTTGTGATGAGACGAGTTTGTGACCTTTGTATTATGCCTTCTGCTCTTTGGAAACTTTTGAGACAGCTTGTTCTCAGCTGATTGAGTTTAAGATCGGTCAAGGCTTTCACAAGATTGGACAATAGTGTGAAAGACAAATGCCAAAACCATGTGTTTGAGGACAAGCTTAACTAGCTAGTTGCACCAAGATCACCACCAATTCCATGAGGTGTGACTTGTTTATGTTGAATCTAGGATTTTCCTCAAGAGCTTCCCTGGTTTATTGGATGTCTGGTGCAACCCTAGAGTTTTTTTTGCAGGTGAGTAAGCTTTCACGGTTTCAGAGCAATATATTATTGCCAAGAAAAGGCATCAAAAGTTGGAGCAGGATTTGAAAGGATCGAAACCTATGGACCTCCAAGCTTTGACAACCAAGTGAAGAATAGATGGGACCAGGGTGCCTGGATCAAATCAAACTCGAGCTCAGGCAAGCCATCTTCCACGACAATACCTTAAACGGCTGTTGCTGGTTCTTGTTGCAGCATACTTACGCTTTGTTTCTCAAAAGTAGCCTTTGCATCAGCTGCTTGTCAGATTGAGACGAAGAGTCCGCCCATTTTGTTTGCCATGGCCTCGCCAGAGCATGGAGCAAGTGAGAGTTTCATTCCATCGAGAAGAGAATGGTTTCTTTCTTGAGCTTGACTGCAGCAGATTTTTCTAGACATGCAAAACAACAGAAATCTTATAAAACCCACCTTGCATATGTCTCATGAATAAGTTCGGACTTTTCAGGAGTATCGGTGGGCCTCAAGCTCCTCTTTGTTTATAAATTGTTTATAAATGTAAATGCTCTTGTGCAGGAAGCTTATGAATAGTTCTTATGAAAAGCACCTCAACTCTTGTATCCATTTTCGTGGCTCGATTTTGGTAGCATCTGTAACGTTATGCGGCTGTAGAGTGGCTGTTGCCTGATGCATTCTTGAAACACTTTGCTCTCTTTAACAGAAGAAACAGTCTGTTGTAACACACAAAGTTTAGACATTTTTCACCCCAAAAGGAAAGAAATATACCTTGAGGTATAGTCTGAAGCCGTGTCCCACAACTTGACGCCCAAGGAAGTTAATCACCCATGTCGGAACAAGGTCGAGCTTAAGGTCCAGGTGTATTACTGCTCTGTAAAAGAAGTAGTGACTATCTTAAGAAGAAAACAAAAAAAAAAAAAAACTAATAGCGTACCTTATGTAGCATTTCTCGTCGCTAATCTTCTGGAGGATGAATCCACCGTTGGCTTCCATGCGAATGACGCCCTCTTTTGGAGGAGGCAAATGAGAAGCATTAAAACCATGGATGGTCTCCTTGACGATAGTCTCTGCTTCCTGGGGGACCTGGCAAATCACCACCATTGGAGTGAATAAAATAACAAAAGAGGCACAGTGATTGATAGCTTAACTGTTCGCAAGCAGCCAACCACAGCATCCAATTCAGGTAGCTCCAGTTCGAAAGACGTGACCAGCATTTCTCTTGTCGCAAACGGCCATGGAACCTTGCACCTGGCAAGAGCTTGTAGAATTTAAACGTGGGACGGAGGAGCTGCTGCACTACCACCAGTGTTGTGGCTTTTGGATTGATCAGCAGGGCACAAGGGATATACGTTGCAGTGAAAGCATTGCTTTCCCACAGTTCACCTTTCGCCCTTTTTGCTCTAAATACTCTTGTTGTGGACAGTCACCTTTTCCCCGAGTACTTTCCATGCATTGCCCCCTCTTCTTCACACAGGGTGTGACTTGAAATTTCATGGATTTTTTCTTGTTGCTGCTAGGAACAAGCATCAAACTTGGATAGAACACGACAAGAAAGCCCCTTGATGAAATCTCAAGCTCCCCAGGATTTGAAAGAACAGACAAGTACCTCCAGCCTTGTACTCTTAACTTTGCTGCTAATCAAGAGCGTGCCTGGATCAATTTAATCTTCAATGCTCAAACAAGCCATCTTCGGACATTCAGTCGTTAGGGAAACCTTGTTTCTCAAAAGAAGAAAAGGTAAGTTATCCCAGGGATTCAGTGGTGAAATGTTCATTCCATAATGGTTTCTTTCTTGAGCTTGACAACCGCAGAAAGGATGACAGCCTTATAAAACGTTCCCACAGGTTTAGAAAGGATGCTTAGAAATGAGCGAGAGCTTGCGCCGTTATGGTGAAGGTATGATATCGTTAAGAAGCAATTAGTGTCCGATTTGGACGGGAACCCGATGGCCGGATATCTGGCTAGAATAAACAAATATATTGGCAAGGTCACAGGTTCGAATCCACAGCCAGAGACCCAATCAAAAAATTTTGCAACGCTTCTCCCTCCTTTGCATCTTGCAAGCTACTGTGATCAGAGCGAGGTTTTCTGCCTGCAGTCATCTCGGGATGAGAACTACTTGTCGTCCATAGCCCAAGACTACAGCAAGTCCACGATCATGGAAAACTTAAGATGCTTGGTGGATCTGCTGGGGAGATCTGGGAAGCTAGACGAGGCCAGTGTCGAGCCAAATTTCAGCGCTGGAGAATGAAAGAGTGGGGAAAAGTCCGATGCTAGTTGGACCTGTCCTCTGGGCTGGAGATCATGACTCACAGCCATTCGAAGGTTGCCAAAACTCTTGGGCATCGGTAAACCGATGTCCAGGGTCGTGTCCTGTCTCTGCTCCGCTCAATCGCTCGCGTTCCAGCTTGCAGAGTGTGCCGCTCAGCGTTCGTGTTCTTCCTTGGCAGTCTGCAGCACTCTGTGCGATCGTAACAAGGCTGCATTGCGAGTCACGCGAGGCGCAAGTTCCTCCTCCAAATCTATTATCGTTCCAAGCGAGAGACACATTCCAGGATCCTTTGTTTCTGGGCTAGATCGACCACTGTCTTTTTTGTCTCTCGAGCCTGCGGGAGGAAGAAACAAGGAAATTCCAATATCGCGGAGAAACTCCAACATCGCCTACACTTGAAAAAAGTGTGTTTAGGTGGTTCTCTGGCTGTGGATTCGAACCTGTGACCTTGCCAATAAATTTCTTTATTCTAGCCAGATATCCGGCCAACAGGTTCCCGTCCAAAGTAAACATTAATAGCCTGTTAAAGTGTTTCGCTTGTTCTTGATTTTGAGTGAATGGCACGCGTGCTGATTTATTGTTCCGTATCAATCACGTGGGCAAGGTCGCGCGAACGTTTCCAAGCCTCTCTTCTTGGTTCCAGGAATTTTTTTGGAGCAAAATTTGTTTCTCGGAACAAGAAAAGTTTCTGGAAAATGAGCAAGTTTGATTTGATCCAACCACCCTCTTGAAGAGCAGAGTTGAGAGGCATCTGGAAATGTCAAGAGTGCTGGAGGTTGGGGTATTTATTTGTTTCTCTCTTCTTTGCAAGATCAAATCCTCTGGCCATGTTCAAGACCATGAAATTAAATACTCACTCCCAAAAACACGAGAGGCACATCCCTGATTTGGTGCAACTGATTAGACTCAGAACCTGAGGGTTGATGCACCAGTGATTCCTTTGTTATTCACTGCAGCCTGTGAGAGCCTTGATCGAGCGTCAGGTGAGAGCAAAGAAGAAGCATGACAAGCGGTGGAATGATACAACACAATGATCTGCAAGGACCCACGTCAAGCCACTGCGAGAAACTAGAGAGAAGAAAGGCTACGCTCTCGCTCAGCTCCACTCTTTCTTACATGAGATTGGCACAAGCGCGGCAGTCAAACGCTGCTCGAAAGTGTGGAGCAGCGTATCGTTATCCAGGTCGTCAGTAGTCCTCGGCCATTCGCTATTTTGACGAAGCATGTAGGAGGAGCTAGTGGTGGATTCAAACTTGGACACCCCCTCTAGCTGAAATGCAATGATACTTTAGTAGTCACGCGGGCTGCAAGTAAAATTTAATTGGGTCTCTGGCTGTGGGTTCAAACCTGTGACCTTGCCAATAATTGTTTT
>NW_003314365.1:67856-126685 GCF_000143415.4 Selaginella moellendorffii | reverse complement strand
GAATCGTTTCTTGAAATTCTGGGCATGGCGCTCAGCTGGCACGCGAATGTTTCCCATCAGTTTGATTTGATCCAGGCATCCCCCTCAAGAGCACCGGTGTGTTCTGCCCAAGAGATTCGAGTTGCAAGGCATCTGGAAATGTCAAGAGTGCTGAAGGTTGGGGGTAGTTGTTTCTCTCTTCTTCGCAAGATGAAACCCTCGGGGAGCTTAATTCATCAAGACACCACCCAAAAGCTTCCAGTCTGATGCTTGTTCCTATAGAAAAACCATGTTCAAAACCATGAAACAGAACAGAACATCTTTGAGTTGGTGCAACTAACTTAGACTCGGAACCTAAAGCTTGTTGCATTAGTGATATCCACTGTAGTCTAGTCCCGAGTACGTTGTGAGAGCCTTGATCGAGCATCAGGTGAGAGCAAACAATTCCTCAAGAGCTGCTTGCAGGTTTAGACTCTGCATAGCTGATGGCTGACAAGAGAAGAAGCATGGCAAGCGAGGCAATGATACAACACAAGGATCTGTGAGGTTTGAAGAAGTCCCTCAACTGCTCATGGGTACGTTAAGCCACTGCGAGCATGGTAAGGGACAAGGAGAAGCTTTAAAACATGACTCCACTAGCCTAGTCACACCCACAAGCTTACGCAAAACACTACACTCGACACATCGTGTATTAACCAAAAACCCAAGCTCAGGGGACTCCGACTTTGAACCCAGGGCTGCATCGGAGCCATAGATTAAATCATGCACAGCATATAGTATATGCTAGCAGTTAGAACCACTAGCCTTTCAAAAGGGGGAATCCGAATTGTGGATCCCTATCTCCATTCCATCATTTTTCTTATTAATACATAGCATTCTTTTATTCGTGCTTCTTCTCTGCCCTTGGAGATCGGGCTTTTTTCTCTTTTGTTTTCTTACTAACAATAGATTTCCAGCCAAGAGGAGTTTTCACACCTCTTCATTTGGCAACCACGGCTTTTGAATTCCCCTTTAGGTTCACAAATTCTTCCATTCTTTCTCCATTCTTTGTGCGCAGATAGCAAGAACGATCAAGCAATCTACCCAACTTGCCAAAATTCACTACCCAATTTGCCACCCAATTTGCTACCCAATTCGCCACCCAATTCGCCCAAATTCAACAAACAAATGCCACCACCAATATGGATCAACGGCGTCCAAGTGATCGCCGCCCAACGCAGTAGAGGCAGACCCTTCTCAGAGGAGATCTTTGCAGAATCTGAAAGCTCTCTCTCTCAATCTCCGAGTTCAATCACCAACAAAGACCACCAACAGCCCTCTTTGACAAGAAACTCCAATCTACCAGCACCTTCATCAGCGGACACCCTCAACAGCTTCATTGGCGAACTCCATCTCCGAGCACAAGACCACCCACTCCAAGCTCGAGACCTCAACCAGCGCGCTCGACACAAACCGACACCACTGCTGAAACGAACTCATCTTCCGTGCAGTCGTCGACCCAACAATCCTAGTGCTCCGACACAATTCCAATTCCTGCGTCCACTCCAAATACCGAAGCACATCCTCAGAACCTACACCAATGACGAACCCATCACTCTATTACCCGGTATCAGAGAACTTGTTGAGGGACAACTTGACAATGCACCACCAATTTTTCGACAACCCCTCCGATAGAGTCAGCAGCTCAGCACCAAAACAACAGTCCGAACTCGGTTCGAAATCAACACGTTCGCTACAACAACTCTCGCCAATCACGCCATCGCCCAATCCGGACTCGAACAACTCGACGACATTATCGAAGAAATCATTCCAGAAAAACCCAAATATCTGAAACTCTTCATCAAACTCCATCTTGGCACCAGCAAGTGGAAGACCAGTCTGCATACTGCACCAGCACACTCGACCCAACACAACTCGGCTGAACATAACCCAACACGCACCACTGTCAATATTTGCACAGAAAAGAAATAACAACCTCACAACGACTTTATCGACAATTGGCCCGCCGACAGTCTTCCCGAAGCTCTGCTCGAACTGCATGATTGACTGCAGACACGAATCTGACACCAACAACCAGTAGAAGAATGCATGTATCCAAAACCACGAAGAACATCCAGCAAGTCGGAAGAAGACCGACAACGGCTTATATGAAGTTTAGATAGAGATTTGAAGAATTTAGAAACAAAGAGAAAGAAAGACTAAGAGAAGTTGAATCAAATTGTTAGACCCTCCAAGAGATAGAATTACATCCGACACAAATTATTACCGCGAGCTAACTCCAACAAACCAGTATTGGACATCTGCGAAGAATACGACAACTACACAACACCACCGGACACACCATTGGCAGCACCCTCAATGGCACCCACCAAAGTGCCCGAGCCTAAATCAACACCCTTGACGGCACCCACCAAAGTGCCTGAGCCCGACCGAACATTTGAGTAGTCGACACAGACTACGCCCGAGCAACAAAACATTTTTCAAGCAGCATACAACCACTTCAAAGGTACATTCACCAACCCCATCTACAGTGATGACGAACGACCAAGTTTCCCGCCCAGCTTCACAGACTTCACCAGACCAGCACCATTTTCACCATACTGACCGATATTCACAACACCAATATATCCCACATTTGCTTCCAACATCTACCGAAGCCCACTATCAGCAAGACCTTTCGAACACGCTTTCAACTTCAACGCTCTGACGAGACAACAACTCGACTTCACCAATTATAGTCGCCCTCCGATATACTCAGTCAACAGCAGTAAAGATGAACAACCTGAATTGTCCAATAGTCAAGCACTCGACGTCAACAACTCACACCAAACTGCCGAACAGCTCCAATCATCCAACAACAACGAGATCGACAAACCAATCGTCGACGACGACAACAATCTTCCATAGCAACCACAATCACCACACAACTATACATTCGAAGAACTCTTTGACAATTTAGAAGAACAACCACAACCAAGACAACATAACTCTGACAAATATGTCGACAACAAGTTTGAGCACCATCTTCCAAAAATCAACACCGGCAAGCAACTCGACACCGACGACGACGTCGATGACACACCCAAAAATAGTCCCAATATAGAAGAAAAAACAGAGAAGAATCCACTAAATAACAACAACAATTCACCACCTTCTTCTTACACCAACTTTGCTATTGACCCTGACAACCCCTTGCTACAAATCACCTTAGGACTCCATGGTGACAACCTGACAAAACAACCTCGACAATACCAACATTACTACCAACAGCACATGGTAGTCACTACCGCCGTCGCCAACATACCTGTCGGAAGACATGTCTCCTATCCACTATTTCATGGTCTGAAGTCAGAAGATGCCAAGAAACATGTTGAACAGTTCCGAGAAGCAATCCGAATCAACAGCCAGACGACTGAACTTCCATACTATTTCTGATGTACCCTTTTGAAAGAGAGCCAACAAATGGGCTCAAACGCTTCCTCAAAATACAAGTCTCGATGGCCTCGCACTCAAGCTCGTAGAACAATTCAAGTCTTCCCTCACTCAAAGCCAACAACTTCACAAGATCCAAAAACTCAAGTAGAATTCTGGTCAATCCATCAACAACTACACTCAAACCTTCACTCAACATGCCAGCAAATGCGGCAACAGTGCCACCAAAACATTACTTTACCAATGGTACATGCAGGACTCCAATGATCCCTCTGAGAAGCGGCAACGCACATCAACGTTGCCACTTATCTCGAACTCACAAGAGCCCATCAAGATGTTCAAGCTCGACGAATGACAGAACAAGTAGATGACACAGATAACTCAGATTCTGATAGCAGTTCCGACGACAACTCCGAGATGAACTCGGAGAGAGCACCAAGTCAAAACTTCGGAAACTCAAGAAAACAATCGACAAGCTCAAGGGAAAAGCCAAGGCCGACATCAAAGAATTTCGATCTAGAATTTGGTGTACTAAGTGCAAGAACGAAGGACATCTGGCAAGTGACTACAAGCTCCAAATCTCCAAATGCCAGATCTATACCAAAGAAGGTCATGATGCAAAAACTTGCAGATTTTGAAATTCTCCAGAAGTTTGACAAGTCTTGAACTATCCCCGACAGCAATTTCAAAAACCATATCCAAATCAATACTTCAACAATTACCAGCCACCACCTCCAACAAACTGGAGATTGCTAAGAAACAACTTCCAACACCAGAGTCGACAATGGAATGATCAACCTCGCTACAACAATTACAACAATTACAACAACAACTACAACAACAACTACAACGATCAACAACACCCGCCGAACTAGAACTACCCAGCAAACCGAGACAACTACAACCAAGGATACCAACAATACCCAAGATACCAAAACCGAAGATACCAAGGCCAAGGTTATCAAGACCATGGCTACCAAGGCAACTGTAACAACCGAGCATGGCAACCTTGACTTCAAAACCAAGGCGGTCCGCCGAGACTTGGTCCACCGCCTCCTCGACAACAAGATCAAAACCAGCAGCAACCACCAACAACAAGGATGGTCGAGACCGACGAACTACCTTATGCCGACAATGATGACTCAGATCCTCAAGTCATGGTAGTACAAACCCGAGCACAAATTCGAGCAGAAAAACAACAACAACCAGACAGAGATTCCGGAGATAGTAAAGAGAAAGGCCCTGAGAGCCTGACAAAACTCCGGGAATGGGAAAAGAAGCAGAAGTTAGCTACCAAGATACAACGGCAACTCGCTCTACAACCACCCAAATTAGTAATTTTAGACTCCGACAATGAAGCTCAACCATCACCAGCTCGACAACAATGCCAAGACTCAGTACCAGAAAACCGACAGACAAATTGTCCAACATCAACATTGACACCAGAACACAATTTGGCAAACTTCGACAAAATCCAAGAAGTAGCAGAGACTATCCTCAACCAAAATATTCAGATCACCATCGGCCAACTGTTGAAGATTGCACCCTACCTCACCAAACAGCTCACCGATCTAACATCTGCACCGACCAACACTTTGACATACTCGCCCACACTCAACTCGACACAGACAGCTGTTGACACATTTCGAACCAAGATTCAACCAGGTGATTGTGACAATGATGTTCTGACAATTGACCTACGACTCGACAAACACCTTGTTCGAGGAGCCATAATTGACGGCGGCTCTAGCGTTAATATTATTGAAGAAAGTCTTGTTCAACAACTCAACATCGGCCCAGTCCACCCAGCACCTTTCAATGTCCGAATGGCCGACCACCGATCTATTCAACCCAAAGGCATCATCCGAAAAGTCAACCCCACCATTCAAGGTGTCGAAATACCAGTCAACTATGTCGTCCTCAAACTACCGAAGCAGACCGATAAATACTCGATTCTCCTCGGCCGACCTTGGCTCCGAACTGCCCAAGTTTATCAAGATTGGCCCAATGACAATCTTATCCTTCCCGGACCAGATGGACCGAAGACTGTGTTGACAAAAGCGACCAAATCGCTGTCCAGCCACAACTGATCTATTGACTTGGAAGAATATAATCTCGAAGATGGCCTCGACGACTATGAAGAACAACAAATTCTCAAAGCCTACCCCGATCTCGAACCTTTGGCCAAGATCGACCTCTTCCGAATTGTCACCGACTTCCAACGAGAACGACCCCCGATTACATCAGCACTGAAAAATCCAGTCACTCGAGATACAAAACTCGAAGCGCCACCGGCATTCACAGTCGACAACCACAACAAAGTTGCCTACATTCCGTCAATTCCAGCCGACCAAAAACTCAAAAAATTCAGCCTTGCCAATGACGGCAACGAACACTACATTGTACTCGGCCACCGACATCTTGGCAAGTTTTCGAGACAAAGGCATCAATCTTCTCCGAAAGAAGAAACACTTGTTCACTTGGAGTTATCGAGACCTTAAGGGAATTTTGCCAAAACTCAGCCTTCACACCATCACACTTCTTCCAGACTCTAAACCAAGAAGACAAGCAGCCTACCGGATGAATCTGAATCTGATGGAACAAGTAAAGAAAGAACTCGACAAGCTTCTCCAAGTCGAGTACATCTACCTGATTCAGAATCCGATTTGGCTTTCACCATTGGTGGTTGTGCCGAAGAAAAATGGCAAACTTTGAATCTGCGTCAACTATAAACAGCTCAACGACGCCACTGAAAAAGATGTTTTCCCGATACCATTTACCAACGAAGTTCTTGACGCAGTCATTGGACACGAGATGTACTCCTTCCTCGATGGTTTCTCTGGCTACAACCAAATTTACATTGCCGAAGAAGATCAGCACAAGACAGCATTCATCAGTCCATGGGGAGCCTATGCTTACCGACGAATGCCTTTTGGACTCTGCAACACCCCATTCACCTTCCAAAGGCTCATCACCAACACTTTCCGAGAATACCTCACTGACTTCATGAGAGTCTTCATGGATGACTTCAGCGTTTTCAGCTCGGAAGATCAACATCTTGAATGCCTGGAGAAATGCCTCAACAAGTGTGAGGAGAACAAAGACATTGCACTCAACCCCGACAAAGAACTTCAGCGCTTCCTTGGCAAAGTCGGATATCACCGATGATTCATCCACAAGTACGCTCACATTGCCAAACCACTCACCAATGGACTGAAGCAAGATGCCCAATGGACATGGATGTTTGAATAGCAACAAGCATTCGACAATTTCCGACTCAAACTAACAACAGCATCAATCCTTTCCAAGCCCAACTGGACACAAGAGTTCCACATTCATGTCGACACTTCCGACATTGTCACTAGTGCAATTCTCAGCCAAACTCAACACGACAACTGAGATCAACCAATCTACTACGCCAGCTGACTACTCAACCCAGCTGAACGAAATTACACCACCACCAAGAAAGAAGCTCTTGGCATGATCTACTCACTTCAAAAGTTCCGACACTACATACTGTCAACCAAAGTTGTCCTTTTTGTCAACCACAAGGCACTCTTTTACCTCATCAACAAGCCAATACTATCTGGTCGAATATTAAGATGGTTCTTTTTACTACAAGAATACAACTTCGAGATCATCCACAAACCCAGCAAAAATCACGAGCAAGCAGATTATCTCAGCTGGATCACCACCGGCAACAAACCCGAAAGACTTACTGATGACTTACCTGACTCAAACCTATTCCGAGTTTCAATACCAGCAACCTGGCTTGACGACGTCTTCAGTTACCTGAACTCAGCAAAAGTTCCAGATCAGTACACTACGTCTGACCAAAAGAAGACTTTTGTTGCTAAAACCCGACGATACTCAGTCATCAGAGGCACGCTCTACAAACTAGGAATTGACAACATTCTTCACCGATGCATCAAGCCGCCAAGCACAACTCAAATCATCAAGGAAGCTCACAATGGACCTTCCGGCGGACACTTCACCACTGACACCACAACTCGGAAGATTCTTCAAGCCGGCCTCTGGTGGCCGACACTCTGGCATGACACTGAAGAATTCTACAAATTCTGCGACACATGTCATTGACACCGATTACTGCCAAAAAACTCAGACTCAACAACTCAACCCAACATTCCCAATGGCACCATTTCAAAAATGGGGACTCGACTTCGTCGGACCCCAAGTCAGCACCCGTCAACAAAATCAGTACATCATCATCACCACCGATTACACTACCAAGTGGGCCGAAGCAATACCTCTCCGACATGCCACAGCGAAAGCAACAGCAACATGCAGTTCGAGAAAGGCTTCAGCAACTCGAACATCTCGACGAACTCCGACTCAACGCCCTCTGGACACTTCACGCCATCCAAAAACAGAGAAAAGCTCGGCATGACTGACAAGCATCCCGGTATAACATTCCCAAATACAATGTCGACGATCATGTTCTCTGATACTGAGGACCCATCGGCAAACTTGGCCGAAAACTCCACACCAAATGGCAAGGACCTTTCAAAATCATTGAACTATACCCCAACGGCACCGCCAAAGTCAGCACACTTGCTGAAGACTTCATTGAGATCGTCAACCTCAACAAGCTTCGACCATATCACGTCGACATATTCAGCATCAGCACCTCAGCAAATTTCCGACCCAAACTGACAAACACCCCAAAACCAACAATCGACACTCACCCCAGCAGACAAACTTTAACTCAAATCAGTTCGACACAACTCAACTCAACTCAACTCAACACGAACTCATCCACCAACTTCAGCAATAAATAGCAGCAAAAATCTCTAAGTCCCAAGCTACTGTTGGATCAACGCCACCTGAGCAAATATCAATAGTTGAACTTGAGTTAACTTCATCAGCAATATCCACCATTGATCTGCAATCAAGCCAAATCAAACCACATCAATTCCGTCAACAAATCTCTACCATTCATCACCAACAATCAAGCGCCACACAATCAGCCAACCAACAGTTACAAGTTTCAAGAACCCTAACGGTGTGAGCACTTCAACTACAGAAAATGAAGAGAAAGATGCCAGCTCATCCACCCTGGCTCCTCAGATATGTCATACACCATATTCCTAGGCTTCCCAGCAACGACACAACCACCTGGCTCAAGGGCCATGATTCGAGCTCCTCCACAAGGCCTTTGCAACACACCCTGATCAAAAACTAGCAAGGAAGCTGGCCGCCTCCTTCAACCCAAGAATGGCACCATAACCGACGGCACCAACGAAATCACCAAGAATCACCTCCGTTTTCAAAATCTCCAACAAGGGACTGCTCAAATTTTCAGGAGAAGTTCCACAGCAAATCATCAAGGCCAATCGAGAAATTACCGGTGAGCTCACATGGGAGGACATCGAGGAGCAGCATATGGATCGCCTCAAAGCCCTCCTCCTCTACTACGAACTTCGCCCAATAGATCGCACCATTGGCAAGTGCAGAGTAGAAGTCTACAGAGCTCTACTTGACGGCAAACGTGTGAACGTGGCTCATCATCTCCATGAGCTCCTTCTCAAGCTTCTCGACCGCGCCATCCTCGCCACACTCAACAAAAAGACCATGCGGACAGTAATATTCCCACTGCTGATTGCTCTACACCAAGCTCTTCCCAACAAACAACCGTGGACAACCCAAATGAACTCCACAGAACAAAGTGACAGCTCCGAAGACCAGTCAGAATCAGAAGGAGCAACTCCCAGCAAGAAACCGAAGCCAACATCTCAACAATCAGGCTCAACTCACTCCAACAACACCAGCTCTAGCAACAACACTCCAACAATTCAACTCCACTTCGCCGCCACCGCTGATCTGAGAGCACCTCATCATCAGCGACAATGAAGATAACTCACACCACCATCCACACTCACCCCAGAGCCCGCATCCACTCGAATCAGCCCCAAAACCAACAATTTCTCACAAACACATCAATATCGCCAAAGGAAAACGTCAGCTGCCCGCCCTGAACTCAATTTCTCCACCAGCTGAGAACAACATTCTCAACGCCTTGACCTCCTCGACACGTTCCACAAAAGAAAACATTGACTACCTTCACCAATCACTTGAAGAACACACAACCATGCCTCCTCCAGCAAATACCACGACCAGCATTCACAAAAATTCTGCCCCTTCAACAAAATTCCAAGCGAAAAATTTCCAAACGGATAAATTAATTTCAGCGTCACATCTGGGCCGTTTATCCACCATCAAACTGAAAAGCTCATCTCCAACCACCTCAAAGAATCTGGCCCGACCATGTCACCTACATCCAACAAAGCAAACTCAACTCCCGGGACCAAGAACACAGCGAGAAACACCAGGATCATGGAGCAGGAGTAGGAGCAGCAGCTATGCCTCAGCCACAGAGTCAAGTACGCCATGATTATGACGAGATCAGGAAGGAGTACGAAGATAAACTTTGCGACCCAAGCTACTACACCCGCAAGTTATTTGAAGCCCTCGATCAATGCATGCACCGCGAGCAAGCAAACTACTTCCCAACACGAGCCGACATTGCACAGCATCTTCTCAAGCAAGACTCCAGGGAGCGATTAAGAAGGAATTCTATGAGCCTTTAAACCACTAGTTGGATGCTCAGCTCGAAGAGATGAAGTAGATCTGCACTGACCTCCAGGACATCAGGAAGATCGTCTCCAAGCAGCCATCAACCCCATCAGCAGCTCACGAATTCACCTACAAATTCAAATACGAAGAGATCAACACTCGCTACTGAAAGCTCGAGGATGATCATACCGCCCTGCTAGCTGAGGTAGCCGACCTCCAGGAAGATGGGACAGATCCACCAGACAGTGTCCCTAACCACGAGCTTACACTCCCGCAGGAAAAGCATCGCCTCTATCGACTTGAGCAGCAGCAGCAACAAGTGATGGAAACTGACTATGTTCGCACCGAGGATGGTGTCTAGTTCTGTCAGGGGAGCAGAGTGTATCAACCAAAAACCCAGACTTAGGGGACTCCGACTTTGAACCCAAGGCTGCATCGGAGCCATAGATTAAATCATGCACAGCATATAGTATATGCTAGCAGTTAGAATTGCTAGCCTTTCAAAAGGGGGAATCTGAATTGTGAATACCTATCTCCATTCCATCGTTTTTCTTATCAATACACCGCATTCTTTTTCTCATGCTTCTTCTCTACCCTTGGAGATCGGGCCTTTTTCTCTTTTGTTTTCTTACTAACAATAGATTTCCAGCGAAGAGGAGTTTTCACACCTCTTCACATCGTTTGGCGAAAATCAAAAGGTGGCAAAGGTGAGGAATGAAGCTCAAGACAGTCTCTTCTGCGTTCTTGAGCAATCTGGACAAGAGTATATACATACCGCTTTAAATCACAAAAGCAATGCTTGTGATGCTTGCTTTGCGAGGTATTGTTTGAAGGCTTGTCTTGGTTTGAGCCAGACCGGATCATCCAGCCAAGCGCAGCAGACAAGCCCTTCTCGGGTGAGGAACTTCCTTGTTGGAATGCGAGCAAAAGTGCAGAGCAGCGTATCGTTATCCAAATGGTGGCAGCGTCACCTCTGCTATCGCTGTCCTTGCGACATTTGCTATTTTGACGAAGCTTACCTGTAGTTAACGAATGGTTCCATCATTGTTCTTGACGACGAGGAGGAGACGCTGCTCTGATCGTCATAGATTCCTCGCGAATTTCATCATAGAAATGTATGGAAAGTGCCGGCGCACCGCAGATGCCTTGGGTGTCCTCCACAAAATGGAAGATGGAAATGTTTTCTTCTGGAACGCATTTGCCCAGCAAATGCTCGTCCATCGAATTCTTGCAGCTATCAATGGCGATGTGGCGGAGATCCAGGTGAGAAACACATGGTGAGAAACACCAGGAACCTCGACTTAAGTTGGCAGAAGGCCCGCTCCAGGCCTGGTTGAAAGACTACTGCTGGAGGGTAAATCAACCACGGCCTTTGGAGGAGGCCATACCCCTGCTGTCTGGATGCTCGAAAAAGAGTAACAAGGGCAAATGCCGCGATCGCAATCTTCCACGAGAAAGAACCTCGATCTTTCATCTTCTGGAAGATTTCCAGCGCCCGCACTTTCCATACCTTTCTATGACCAGATTAGCAAGGAACCTCGAGGCCGCTGGAGACGATTTTCCTCGTGGATGCGCCTTCCCCCTCCCAGATCTGTGCTCACCGCATTCTCGCCCAGGCGCCCACCGCTGGAGATCGCTCCTCCTTCCTGCAAATCTTCGCTGGATGGCACCTCCTCGTCAAGGCTCAAGAACGATGCCATGGAAAACCACCGCCATTGCCATTATACGCTACTGCTGCACATTTTCGATCCAGGGGGCTCTTTACCCGGGCGGTGTGCTGCTGCCGGGCGTGCTCTATGAGTCGAGCAGCATGGTCTTTCTTCTCAGTCTCAGACATCTTCAAACTAGGCTCACAAGCACAAGCACTGCTTTTCCGCGGTATATATGGTTCTTCTCGTGCTCATTTTGTTTATACTCTTGTCCAGTCCAGATCGCTTCATTCCTCATCTTCGCCACCCTTTGGCCTCGAGCATTTTCCAAGATAAAATGGAGGCCTGTAGTTCATCAACATCCAAGGCGTGGAGTGACCACAACGCAACTTGTGATGAGATGAGTTGGTGACCTGGTATACGTTTTTTGTGTTATGCCATCTGCTCTTTGGAAACTTTTGAGAAAGCTTGCTCTGAGCTGATTGAGTTTGAGCTTGGTCAAGGCTCTCACAGGTTTATTGGATCTCTGGTGCAACCCTGGAGTTTTGTTTGCGGGTGAGTAAGCGTTCACGGTTTCAGAGCAATATATTATATTATTGCCAAGAGAAGGCATCAAAACTTGGAGCTCCAGAGTCTCACGCCCCGAGGATTTGAAAGGATCCAAACCTATGGACCTCCAGCTTGGACAACCAAGTGAAGAATAGATTCCCGGGACCATGGTGCCTGGATCAAATCAAACTCGAGCTCAGACAAGCCATCTTCCAGAACAATATCTTAAACGGATGTTGCTGGTTCTTGTTGCAGCATACTTATACTTTGTTTCTCAAAAATAGCTTCTGCATCAGCTGCTTGCTCAGATTGAGATCCAGAGTCCATCCAACCCGTTTTGTTTGCCATGGCCTCGCCAGAGCATGGAGAAAGTGAGAGTTTCATTCCATCGAGAAGAGAATGGTTTCTTTCTTGAGCTTGACTGCAGCAGATTTTTCTAGACATGCAAAACAACAGAAATCTTATAAAACCCACCTTGCATATGTCTCATGAATAAGTTCGGACTTTTCAGGAGTATCGGTGGGCGTCAAGCTCCTCTTTGTTTATAAATTGTTTATAAATGTAAATGCTCTTGTGCAGGAAGCTTATGAATAGTTCTTATGAAAAGCACCTCAACTCTTGTATCCATTTTCGTGGCTCGATTTTGGTAGCATCTGTAACGTTATGCGGCTGTAGAGTGGCTGTTGCCTGATGCATTCTTGAAACACTTTGCTCTCTTTAACAGAAGAAACAGTCTGTTGTAACACACAAAGCTTAGACATTTTTCACCCGAAAAGGAAAGAAATATACCTTGAGGTATAGCCTGAAGCCATGTCCCACAACTTGACGCCCAAGGAAGTTAATCACCCATGTCGGAACAAGGTCGAGCTTAAGGTCCAGGTGTATTACTGCTCTGTAAAAGAAGTAGTGACTATCTTAAGAAGAAAACAAAAAAAAAAAAAAAACTAATAGCGTACCTTATGTAGCATTTCTCGTCGCTAATCTTCTGGAGGATAAATCGACCGTTGGCTTCCATGCGAATGACGCCCTCTTTTGGAGGAGGCAAATGAGAAGCATTAAAACCATGGATGGTCTCCTTGACGATAGTCTCTGCTTCCTGGGGGACCTGGCAAATCACCACCATTGGAGTGAATAAAATAACAAAAGAGGCACAGTGATTGATAGCTTAACTGTTCGCAAGCAGCCAACCACGGCATCCAATTCAGGTAGCTCCAGTTCGAAAGACGTGACTAGCATTTCTCTTGTCGCAAACGGCCATGGAACCTTGCACCTGGCAAGAGCTTGTAGAATTTAAACGCGGGACGGAGGAGCTGCTGCACTACCACCAGCGTTGTGGCTTTTGGATTGATCAGCAGGGCACAAGGGATATACGTTGTAGTGAAAGCATTGCTTTCCCACAGTTCATCTTTCGCCCTTTTTGCTCTAAATACTCTTGTTGTGGACAGCCACCTTTTGGCCTCGAGTACTTTCCATGCATTGCCCCCTCTTCTTCACACAGGGTGTGACTTGAAATTTCATGGATTTTTTCTTGTTGCTGCTAGGAACAAGCATCAAACTTGGATAGAACACGACAAGAAAGCCCCTTGATGAAATCTCAAGCTCCCCAGGATTTGAAAGAACAGAGAAGTACCTCCAGCCTTGTACTCTTAACTTTGCTGCTAATCAAGAGCGTGCCTGGATCAATTTAATCTTCAATGCTCAAACAAGCCATGAAATCTTCATTCCATAATGGTTTGAGCTTGACAACTGCAGAAAGGATGACAGCCTTATAAAACGTTCCCACAGGTTTAGAAAGGATGCTTAGAAATGAGCGAGAGCTTGCGCCGTTATGGTGAAGGTATGATATACGTTAAGAAGCAATTAGTGTCCGATTTGGACGGGAACCTGATGGCCGGATATCTGGCTAGAATAAACAAATATATTGGCAAGGTCACAGGTTCGAATCCACAGCCCAATCAAAAAAATTTGCAACGCTTCTCCCTCCTTTGCATCTTGTGATCAGAGCGAGCTCTTCTGCCTGCAGTCATCTCGGGATGAGAACTACTTGTCGTCCATAGCCCAAGACTACAGCATGTCCACGATCATGGAACATTTAAGATGCTTGGTGGATCTGCTGGGGAGATCTGGGAAGCTAGACGAGGCCAGTGTCGAGCCAAATTTCAGCGCTGGAAAATGAAAGAGTGGGGAAAAGTCCGATGCTAGTTGGACCTGTCCTCTGGGCTGGAGATCATGACTCACAGCCATTCGAAGGTTGCCAAAACTCTTGGGCATCGGTAAACCGATGTCCAGGGTCGTGTCCTGTCTCTGCTCCGCTCAATCGCTCGCGTTCCAGCTTGCAGAGTGTGCGATCGTAACGAGGCTGCATTGCGAGTCACGCGAGGCGCAAGTTCCTCCTCCAAATCTATTATCGTTCCAAGCGAGAGACACATTCCAGGATCCTTTCTCTCTGGGCTAGATCGACCACTGTCTTTTTTGTCTCTCGAGCCTGCGGGAGGGAGAAACAAGGAAATTCCAATATCGTCGCCTACACTTGAAAAAAGTGTTTTTAGGTGGTTCTCTGGCTGTGGATTCGAACCTGTGACCTTGCCAATAAATTTCTTTATTATCTGGCCAACAGGTTCCCGTCCAAATTAAACATTAATAGCCTGTTAAAGTGTTTCGCTTGTTCTTGATTTTGAGTGAATGGCACGCGTGCTGATTTCTTGTTCCGTATCAATCACGTGGGCAAGGTCGCGCGAAGTTTCCAAGCCTCTCTTCTTGGTTCCAGGATTTTTTTTGGAGCAAAATTTGTTTCTCGGAACAAGAAAAGTTTCTGGAAAATGAGCAAGTTTGATTTGATCCAACCACCCTCTTGAAGAGCAGAGTTGAGAGGCATCTGGAAATGTCAAGAGTGCTGGAGGTTGGGGTATTTATTTGTTTCTCTCTTCTTTGCAAGATCAAATCCTCTGGCCATGTTCAAGACCATGAAATTAAATACTCACTCCCAAAAACACGAGAGGCACATCCCTGATTTGGTGCAACTGATTAGACTCAGAACCTGAGGGTTGATGCACCAGTGATTCCTTTGTTATTCATTGCAGCCTGTGAGAGCCTTGATCGAGCGTCAGGTGAGAGCAAAGAAGAAGCATGACAAGCGGTGGAATGATACAACACAATGCTCTGCAAGGACCCACGTCGAGAAGAAAGGCTACGCTCTCGCTCAGCTCCACTCTTTCTTACATGAGGTTGGCACAAGCGCGGCAGTCAAACGCTGCTCGAAAGTGTGGAGCAGCGTATCGTTATCCAGGTCGTCAGTAGTCCTCGGCCATTCGCTATTTTGACGAAGCATGTAGGAGGAGCTAGTGGTGGATTCAAACTTGGACACCCCCTCTAGCTGAAATGCAATGATACTTTCGTAGACAAGGCTGCATTGCGAGTCACGCGGGCTGCAAGTTTAAGCTCCTCTCCTCGTCCAAACCTGTTGGCGTTCAAGCGAGCAATGCTGAGACGCGTTCCAGCATGACTTTAAAGCAAAAGGAAGAGTCTGGGCTAGATCGACACACTGACCATGATCATCGTGGCTGCTGCTGCTGCTCAAGCACTCCAGCGAATTCCATAAAGACCCAGGTGCCGGCAAATTCTTGCGCAAGCGAAGTAAAATTTAATTGGGTCTCTGGCTGTGGGTTCGAACCTGTGACCTTGACAATAATTGTTTTTATTTGAGCCAGATATCCGGCCAACAGGTTCCCGTCCAAATTATGCATTAATAGCTTATTAACGTGTTTGTTACTTTCATGAATCGTTTCTTGAAATTCTGGGCATGGCGCTCAGCTGGCACGCAAATGTTTCCCATCAGTTTGATTTGATCCAGGCACCCCCCTCAAGAGCACCGGTGCGTTCTGCCCAAGAGATTCGAGCTGCAAGGCATCTGGAAATGTCAAGAGTGCTGAAGGTTGGGGGTAGTTGTTTCTCTCTTCTTCGCAAGATGAAACCCTCGGGGAGCTTAATTCATCAAGACACCACCCAAAAGCTTCCAGTCTGATGCTTGTTCCTATAGAAAAACCATGTTCAAAACCATGAAACAAAACAGAACATCTTTGAGTTGGTGCAACTAACTTAGACTCGGAACCTAAAGCTTGTTGCATCAGTGATATCCACTGTAGTCAAGTCCCGAGTACGTTGTGAGAGCCTTGATCGAGCATCAGGTGAGAGCAA
The DNA here is from genome assembly GCF_000143415.4 of Selaginella moellendorffii. Taxonomy (NCBI): domain Eukaryota; kingdom Viridiplantae; phylum Streptophyta; class Lycopodiopsida; order Selaginellales; family Selaginellaceae; genus Selaginella; species Selaginella moellendorffii. Next base: position 110,288 of record NW_003314365.1, on the reverse strand, counting down.
ACAATTCCTCAAGAGCTGCTTGCAGGTTTAGACTCTGCATAGCTGATGGCTGACAAGAGAAGAAGCATGGCAAGTGAGGCGATGATACAACACAAGGATCTGTGAGGTTCGAAGAAGTCCCTCAACTGCTCATGGGTACGTTAAGCCACTGCGAGCATCGTAAGGGACAAGGAGAAGCTTTAAAACATGACTCCACTAGCCTAGTCACACCCACAAGCTTATGCGAAGCACTGCATTTGACACATCGTGTATTATCCAAAAACCCAGGCTCAGGGGACTCCGACTTTGAACCTAGGGCTGCATCGGAGCCATAGATTAAATCATGCACAGCATATAGTATATGCTAGCAGTTAGAACCGCTAGCCTTTCAAAAGGGGGAATCCGAATTGTGAATCCCTATCTCCATTCCATCATTTTTCTTATTAATACATAGCATTCTTTTATTCGTGCTTCTTCTCTGCCCTTGGAGATTGGGCTTTTTTCTCTTTTGTTTTCTTACTAACAATAGATTTCCAGCCAAGAGGAGTTTTCACACCTCTTCATTTGGCAACCACGGCTTTTGAATTCCCCTTTAGGTTCAGAAATTCTTCAATTCTTTCTCCATTCTTTGTGTGCAGATAGCAAGAACAATCAAGCAATCTACCCAACTCGCCAAAATTCGCTACCCAATTTGCCACCCAATTTGCTACCCAATTCACCACCCAATTCGCCCAAATTCAACAAACAAATGCCACCACCAATATGGATCAACGGCGTCCAAGCGATCGCCGCCCAAAGCAGTAGAGGCAGACCCTTCTCAGAGGAGATCTTTGCAGAATCTGAAAGCTCTCTCTCTCTCAATCTCCGAGTCCAATCACCAACAAAGGCCACCAACAGCCCTCTTTGACAAGAAACTCCAATCTACCAGCACCTTCATCAGCGGACACCCTCAACAGCTTCATTGGCGAACTCCATCTCTGAGCACAAGACCACCCACTCCAAGCTCGAGACCTCAACCAGCCCGCTCGACACAAACCGACACCACTGCTGAAACGAACTCATCTTCTGTGCAGTCGTCGACCCAGCAATCCTAGTGCTCCGACACAATTCCAATTCCTGCGTCCACTCCAAATACCAAAGCACATCCTCAGAACCTACACCAATGACGAACCCATCACTCTATTACCCGGTATCAGAGAACTTGTCGAGGGACAACTTGACAACGCACCACCAATTTTTCGACAACCCCTCCGATAGAGTCAGCAGCTCAGCACCAAAACAACAGTCCGAACTCGGTTCAAAATCAACACGTTCACTGCAACAACTCTCGCCAATCACGCCATCGCCCAATCCGGACTCGAACAACTCGACGACATTATCGAAGAAATCATTCCAGACAAACCCAAATATCTGAAACTCTTCATCAAACTCCATCTCGGCACCAACAAGTGGAAGACCAATCTGCATACTGCACTAGCACACTCGACCCAACACAACTCGGCTGAACACAACCCAACCCAACACGCACCACCGTCAATATTTGCACAGAAAAGAAATAACAACCTCACAACAACTTTATCGACAATTGGCCTGCCGACAGTCTTCCCGAAGTTCTACCCGAACTGCATGATTGACTGCAGACACGAATCTGACACCGACAACCAGTAGAAGAATGCATGTATCCAAAACCACGAAGAACATCCAGCAAGTTGGAAGAAGACCGACAACGGCTTATATGAAGTTTAGATAGAGATTTGAAGAATTTAGAAACAAAGAGAAAGAAAGACTAAGAGAAGTTGAATCAAATTGTTAGACCCTCCAAGAGATAGAATTACATCCGACACAAATTATTACCGCGAGCTAACTCCAACAAACCAGTATTGGACATCTGTGAAGAATACGACAACTACACAACACCACCGGACACACCATTGGCAGCACCCTCAATGGCACCCACCAAAGTGCCCGAGCCTAAATCAACACCCTCGACGGCACCCACCAAAGTGCCTGAGCCCGACCGAACATTTGAGCAGTCGACACAGACTACACCCGAGCAACAAAACATTTTTCAAGCAGCATACAACCACTTCAAAGGTACATTCACCAACCCCATCTACAGTGATGACGAACGACCAAGTTTCCTGCCCAGCTTCACAGACTTCACCAGACCAGCACCATTTTTGCCATACTGACTGATATTCACAACACCAATATATCCCACATTTGCTTCCAACATCTACTGAAGCCCACTATTAGCAAGACCTTTCGAACACGCTTTCAACTTCAACGCTCTGACGAGACAACAACTTGACTTCACCAATTACAGTCACACTCCGATATACCCAGTCAACAGCAGTAAAGATGAACAACCTGAATCATCCAATAGTCAAGCATTCGACGTCAACAACTCACACCGAACTGCCGAACAGCTCCAATCATCCAACAACAACGAGATCGACGAACCAATCGTCGACGACAACAATCTTCCACAGCAACCACAATCACCACACAACTATACATTCGAAGAACTCTTTGACAATTTAGAAGAACAACCACAACCAAGACAACATAACTTTGACAAATACGTCGACAACAAGTTTGAGCACCATCTTCCAAAAATCAACACCGGCAAGCAACCCGACACTGACGACGACGTCAATGACACACCCAAAAACAGTCCCAACATAGAAGAAAAAACAGAGAAGAGTCCACTAAATAACAACAACAATTCACCACCTTCTTCTTACACCAACTTTGCTATTGACCTCGACAACCCCTTGCTACAAATCACCTTAGGACTCCATGGTGACAACCTGACAAAACAACCTCGACAATACCAACATTACTACCAACAGCAAATGGCAGTCACTACCGCCGTCGCCAACATACCTATCGGAAGACACGTCTCTTATCCACTATTTCATGGTCTGAAGTCAGAAGATGCCAAGAAACATGTTGAACAGTTCCGAGAAGCAATCCAAATCAACAGCCAGACGACTGAACTTCCATACTATTTCTGATGTACCCTTTCGAAAGAGAGCCAACAAATGGGCTCAAACGCTTCCTCAAAATACAAGTTTCAACGACCTCGCACTCAAGCTTGTAGACCAATTCAAGTCTTCCCTCACTCAATCACAAGATCCAAAAACTCAAGTAGAAGTCTGGTCAATCCATCAACAACTACACTCAAACCTTCACTCAACATGCTAGCAAATGAGGCAACAGTGCCACCGAAACATTACTTTACCAATGGTACATGCAAGGACTCCAACGATCCCTCTGAGAAGCAGCAATGCACATCAACGTTGCCACTTATCTCGAACTCACAAGAGCCCATCAAGATGTTCAAGCTTGACGAATGACAGCACAAGTAGATGACACAGATAACTCAGATTCTGATAGCAGTTCGGACAACAACTCCGAGATGAACTCGGAGAGAGCACCAAGTCAAAACTTCGGAAACTCAAGAAAACAATCGACAAGCTCAAGGGAAAAGCCAAGGCCGACATCAAAGAATTTCGATCTAGAATTTGGTGTACTAAGTGCAAGAACGAAGGACATCTGGCAAGTGACTACAAGCTCCAAATCTCCAAATGCCAGATCTGTACCAAAGAAGGTCATGATGCCAAAACTTGCAGATTTTGAAATTCTCCAGAAGTTTGACAAGTCTCGAACTATCCCCGACAGCAATTTCAAAAACCATATCCAAATCAATACTTCAACAATTACCAGCCACCACCTCCGACAAACTGGAGACTGCTGAGAAACAACTTCCAACACCAGAGTCGACAATGGAATGATCAACCTCGCTACAACAATTACAACAATTACAACAACAACTACAACAACAACTACAATGATCAACAACACCCGCCGAACTAGAACTACCCAGCAAACCGAGACAACTACAACCAAGGATACCAACAATACCCAAGATACTAAAACCGAAGATACCAAGGCCAAGGTTATCAAGACCATGGCTACCAAGGCAACTGTAACAACCGAGCATGGCAACCTCGACTTCAAAACCAAGGCGGTCCGCCGAGACTTGGTCGACCGCCTCCTCGACAACAAGATCAAAAACAGCAGCAACCACCAACAACAAGGATGGTTGAGACCGACGAACTACCTTATGCCGACAATGATGACTCAGATCCTCAAGTCATGGCAGTACAAACCCGAGCACAAATTCGAGCAGAAAAACAACAACAACCAGATAGAGATTCCGGAGATAGTAAAGAGAAAGGCCTTGAGAGCCCAACAAAACTCCGGGAATGGGAAAAGAAGCAAAAGTTAGCTGCCAAGATACAACGGCAACTTGCTCTACAACCACCCGAATTAGTGATTTTAGACTCCGACAATGAAGCTCAACCATCACCAGCTCGACAACAATGCCAAGACTCAGTACCAGAAAACCGACAGACAAATCGTCCAACATCGACATTGACACCAGAACACAATTCGGCAAACTTCGACAAAATCCAAGAAGTAGCAGAGACTATCCTCAACCAAAATATTCAGATCACCATCGGCCAACTGCTGAAGATTGCACCCTACCTCACCAAACAGCTCACCGATCTAACATCTGCATAGACCAACACTTTGACAGACTCGCCCACACTCAACTCGACACAGACAGCTGTTGACACATTTCGAACCGAGATTCAACCAGGCGATTGTGACAATGATGTTCTGACAATTGACCTACGACTCGACAAACACCTTGTTCGAGGAGCCATAATTGATGGTGGCTCCAGCGTTAATATTATGAAGAAGGTCTTGTTTAACAACTCAACATCGGCCCAGTCCACCCAGCACCTTTCAATGTCCGAATGGCCAACCACCAATCTATTCAACCCAAAGGCATCATCCAAAAAGTCAACCCCACCATTCAAGGCGTCGAAATACCAGTCAACTATGTCGTCCTCAAACTACCAGAGCAGACCAATGGATACTCAGTTTTCCTCGGTTGACCTTGGCTCCGAACTACCCAAGTTTATCAAGATTGGCCCAATGACAATCTTATCCTTCGCAGACCAGACAGACCGACAACTGTGTTGACAAAAGCGACCAAATCACTGTCTAGCCACAACCGACCTATTGACTTGGAAGAATATAATCTCGAAGATGGCCTCGACGACAATGAAGAACAACAAATTCTCAAAGCCTACCCCGATCTCAAACCTTTGGCCGAGATTGACCTCTTCTGAATTGTCGCCGACTTCCAATGAGAATGACCCCCGATTACATCAGCACTGAAAAATCCAGTCACTCGAGATACAAAACTTGAAGTGCCACTGGCATTCACAGTTGACAACCACAACAAAGTTGCCTACATTCCGTCAATTCCAGCCGACCAAAAACTCAAAAAATTCAGCCATGCCGATGACGGCAACAAACACTACATTGTACTCGCCACTGACATCTCGGCAAGTTTTCAAGACAAAGGCATCAATCTTCTCCAAAAGAAGAAACACTTGTTCGCTTGGAGTTATCGAGAGCTTAAGGGAATTTCGCCAAAACTCAGCCTTCACACCATCACCCTTCTTCCATACTCAAAACCAAGAAGACAAGCAGCCTACCGGATGAATCCGAATCTGATGGAACAAGTAAAGAAAGAACTCGACAAGCTTCTCCAAGTCGAGTACATATACCCGATTCAGAATCTGATATGGCTTTCACCATTGGTGGTTGTGCCGAAGAAAAATGGCAAACTTCGAATCTGCGTCAATTATAAACAGCTCAACGACGCCACTAAAAAAGATGTTTTCCCGATACCGTTTACCAATGAAGTTCTTGACGTAGTTGCCAGACACAAGATGTACTCCTTCCTCGATGGTTTCTCTGGCTACAACCAAATTTATATTGCCGAAGAAGATCAGCACAAGACAGCATTCATCAGTCCATGGGGAGCCTATGCTTACCGACGAATGCCTTTTGGACTCTACAATGCCCCATTCACCTTCCAAAGGCTCGTCACCAACACTTTCCGAGAATACCTCACCGACTTCATGAGAGTCTTCATGGACAACTTCAGCGTTTTCAGCTCAGAAGATCGACATCTTGAATGCCTGGAGAAATGCCTCAACAAGTGCGAGGAGAACAAAGACATAGCACTCAACCCCGACAAAGAACTTCAGCGCTTCCTCGGCAAAGTCGGATATCACCGACGATTCATCCACAAGTACCCTCACATTGCCAAACCACTCACCAATGGATTGAAGCAAGATGCCCAATGGACATGGACATTTGAACAGCAACAAGCATTCGACAATCTCCGACTCAAACTAACAACAGCATCAATCCTTTCCAAGCCCAATTGGACACAAGAGTTCCACATTCATGTCGACACTTCCGACATTGTCACTAGTGCAATTCTCAGCCAAATTCAACACAACAACCGAGATCAACCAATCTACTATGCCAGCTGACTACTTAACCCAGCTGAATGAAATTACACCACCACCAAGAAAGAAGCTCTTGGCATGATCTACTCACTTCAAAAGTTCCGACACTACATACTGTCAACCAACACCGATTACTGCCAAAAAACTCAGACTCAACAACTCAACCCAACATTCCCAATGGCACCATTTCAGAAATGGGGACTCGACTTCATCGGACCCCAAGTCAGCACCCGTCAACGAAATCAGTACATCATCATCACCACCGATTACACTACCAAGTGGGCCGAAGCAATACCTCTCCGACATGCCACAGCGAAAGCAACAGCAACATGCAGTTCGAGAAAGGCTTCAGCAACTCGAACATCTCGACGAACTCCGACTCAACGCCCTCTGGACACTTCACGCCATCCAAAAACAGAGAAAAGCTCGGCATGACTGACAAGCATCCCGGTATAACATTCCCAAATACAATGTCGACGATCATGTTCTCTGATACTGAGGACCCATCGGCAAACTTGGCCGAAAACTCAACACCAAATGGCAAGGACCTTTCAAAATCATTGAACTATACCCCAACGGCACCGCCAAAGTCAGCACACTTGCTGAAGACTTCATTGAGATCGTCAACCTCAACAAGCTTCGACCATATCACGTCGACATATTCAGCATCAGCACCTCAGCAAATTTCCGACCCAAACTGACAAACACCCCAAGACCAACAATCGACACTCACCCCAGCAGACAAACTTTAACTCAAATCAGTTCGACACAACTCAACTCAACTCAACTCAACACGAACTCATCCACCAACTTCAGCAATAAACAGCAGCAAAAATCTCTAAGTCCCAAGCTACTGTTGGATCAACGCCACCTGAGCAAATATCAATAGTTGAACTTGAGTTAACTTCATCAGCAATATCCACCATTGATCTGCAATCAAGCCAAATCAAACCACATCAATTCCGTCAACAAATCTCTACCATTCATCACCAACAATCGAGTGCCACACAATCAGCCAACCAACAGTTACAGGTTTCAAGAACCCTAACGGGGAGAGCACTTTGACCACAGAAAATGAAGAGAAAGATGCCAGCTCATCCACCCCGACGCCTCAGATACGTCATACACCATATTCCTAGGCTTCCCAGCAATGACACAACCACCTGGCTCAAGGGCCATAGATTCGAGCTCCTCCACAAGGCCTTTTCAACACACCTTGATCAAAAACTAGCGAGGAAGCTGGCTGCCTCCTTCAACCCCAAGAACGGCACCATAACCGATGGCACCAACGAAATCACCCTCAGCCCAGCAAGAATCGCCTCCGTTTTCAAAATCTCCAACAAGGGACTACTCAAATTTTCAGGAGAAGTTCCACAGCAAATCATCAAGGCCAATCGAGAAATTACCAGTGAACTCACATGGGAGGACATCGAGGAGCAGCATATGGATTGCCTCAAAGCCCTCCTTCTCTACTACGAACTTTGCCCAATAGATCGCACCATTGGCAAGTGCAGAGTAGAAGTCTACAGAGCTCTACTTGACGGCAAACGTGTGAACGTGGCTCATCATCTCCATGAGCTCCTTCTCAAGCTTCTCGACCGCGCCATCCTTGCCACACTCAACAAAAAGACCATGCGGACAGTAATATTCCCACTGCTGATCGCTCTACACCAAGCTCTTCCCAACAAACAACCGTGGACAACCCAAATGAACTCCACAGAACAAAGTGACAGCTCCAAAGACCAGTCAGAATCAGAAGGAGCAACTCCCAGCAAGAAACCGAAGCCAACATCTCAACAATCAGGCTCAACTCACTCCAACAACACTAGCTCTAGCAACAAACACTCCAACAATTCAACTCCACTTTGCCGCCACCGCTGATTTGAGAGCACCTCATCATCAGCGACAATGAAGATAACTCACACCACCATCCACACTCACCCCAGAGCCTGCATCCACTCGAATCAGCCCCAAAACCGACAATTTCTCACAAACACATCAACATCGCCAAAGGGAAACGTCAGCTGCTTGCCCTGAACTCAATTTCTCCACCAGCTGAGAACAACATTCTCAACGCCTCGACCTCCTCAACACGTTCCACAAAAGAAAACATTGACTACCTTCACCAATCACTTGAAGAACACACAACCATGCCTCCTCCAGCAAATACCACGACCAGCATTCACAAAAATTCCGCCCCTTCAACAAAATTCCAAGCGAAAAATTTCCGAATGGATAAATTAATTTCAGTGCCACATCTGGGCCGTTCATCCACCATCAAACTGAAAAGCTCATCTCCAACCACCTCAAAGAATCTGGCCCGACCACGTCACCCATATCCAACAAAGCAAACTCAACTCCCGGGACCAAGAACACAGCGAGAAACACCAGGATCATGGAGCAGGAGTAGGAGCAGCAGCTATGCCTCAGCCACAGAGTCAGGTAGGCCATGATTATGACGAGATCAGGAAGGAGTACGAAGATAAACTTTGTGACCCAAGCTACTACACCCGCAAGTTGTTTGAAGCCCTCGATCAACGCATGCACCGCGAGCAAGCAAACTACTTCCCAACACGAGTTGACATTGCACAGCATCTTCTCAAGCAAGACTCCTTCATATACACCCGGGGAGCGATCAAGAAGGAATTCTATGAGCCTTTAAACCAACAGCTGGATGCTCAGCTCAAAGAGATGAAGCAGATCTGCACTGACCTCCAAGACATCAGGAAGATCGTCTCCAAGCAGCCATCAACCCCATCAGCAGCTCACAAATTCACCTACAAATTCAAATACGAAAAGCTCAACACCCACTACTGAAAGCTCGAGGATGATCATACCGCCCTACTGGCTGAGGTAGCCGACCTCCAGGAAGATGGGACAGATCCACCAGACAGTGTCCCTAACCACGAGCTTACACTCCCGCAGCAAAAACATCGCCTCTATCGACTTGAGCAGCAACAACAACAAGCGATGGAAATTGACTATGTTCGCACCGAGGACGGTGTCTAGTTCTGTCAGGGGAGCAGAGTGTATCAACCAAAAACCCAGGCTCAAGGGACTCCAACTTTGAACCCAGGGCTGCATCGAAGCCATAGATTAAATCATGCACAGCATATAGTATATGCTAGCAATTAGAACTGGAATCTGAATTGTGGATACCTATCTCCATTCCATCGTTTTTCTTATCAATACACAGCATTCTTTTTCTCGTGCTTCTTCTCTGCCCTTGGAGATCGAGCAGATTTCCAGTGAAGAGGAGTTTTCACACCTCTTCACATCGCTTGGCGAAAATCGAAAGGTGGCAAAGGTGAGGAATGAAGCTCAAGACAGTCTCTTCTGCGTTCTTGAGCAATCTGGACAAGAGTATATACATACCGCTTTAAATCACAAAAGCAATGCTTGTGATGCTTGCTTTGCGAGGTATTGTTTGAAGGCTTGTCTTGGTTTGAGCCAGACCGGATCATCCAGCCAAGCGCAGCAGACAAGCACTGCTCGGGTGAAGAACTTCCTTGTTGGAATGCGAGCAAAAGTGCAGAGCAGCGTATTGTTATCCAGGTCGCCCAATGGTGGCAGCGTCACCTCTGCTATCGCTGTCCTTGCGACATTTGCTATTTTGACGAAGCTTACCTGTAGTTAACGAATGGTTCCATCGCATTGTTCTTGACGACGAGGAGGAGACGCTGCTCTGATCGTCATAGATTCCTTGCGAATTTCGTCATGGAAATGTATGGAAAGTGCGGGCGCGCCGCGGATGCCTTGGGTGTCCTCCACAAAATGGAAGATGGAAATGTTTTCTTCTGGAACGCATTTGCCCAGCAAATGCTCGTCGATCGAATTCTTGCAGCTATCAATGGCGATGTGGCAGAGATCCAGGTGAGAAACACCAGGAACCTCGACTTAAGTTGGCAGAAGGCCCCGCTCCAGGCCTGGTTGAAAGACTACTGCTGGAGGGTAAATCAACCACGGCCTTTGGAGGACGCCATACCCCTGCTGTCTGATCTCCTCGCAATCCTGGAGCTGAGACAATAACACCGTCACCATCTTTGGCTTGTCGTTGTAGTAATTGGAGCTTGGGGCGGCGATTCGATTGGGATGTGGCGCCGATCAGGCTGGGATGCCAGTCTCGAGCTCACACGGCAATGCCCTGGTTCCACCCGATGCAAGTGTCTGTCCAGTTCTTGGCAGAAGAAGATCTCGGCGATGGCATGCTCGCCAACGGAGCACCGTAACGCGGCGATGATTAGCGCGCGGATCGGCATTGATAGCTGCCAAGGGAAATAACTGGATGCTCGAAAAAGAGTAACAAGGGCAAATGCCGCGATCGCAATCTTCCACGAGAAAGAACCTCGATCTTTCATCTTCTGGAAGATTTCCAGCGCCCGCACTTTCCATACCTTTCTATGACCAGATTAGCAAGGAACCTCGAGGCCGCTGGAGACGATTTTCCTCGTGGATGCGCCTTCCCCCTCCCAGATCTGTGCTCACCGCATTCTCGCCCAGGCGCCCACCGCTCGAGATCGCTCCTCCTTCCTGCAAATCTTCGCTGGATGGCACCTCCTCGTCAAGGCTCAAGAACGATGCCATGGAAAACCACCGCCATTGCCATTATACGCTACTGCTGCACATTTTCGATCCAGGGGGCTCTTTACCCGGGCGGTGTGCTGCTGCCGGGCGTGCTCTATGAGTCGAGCAGCATGGTCTTTCTTCTCAGTCTCGGACATCTTCAAACTAGGCTCACAAGCACAAGCACTGCTTTTCCGCGGTATGTGTGGTTCTTCTCGTGCTCATTTTGCTTATACTCTTGTCCAGTCCAGATCGCTTCATTCCTCATCTTCGCCACCCTTTGGCCTCGAGCATTTTCCAAGATAAAATGGAGGCCTGTAGTTCATCAACATCCAAGGCGTGGAGTGACCACAACGCAACTTGTGATGAGATGAGTTGGTGACCTGGTATACGTTTTTTGTGTTATGCCATCTGCTCTTTGGAAACTTTTGAGAAAGCTTGCTCTGAGCTGATTGAGTTTGAGCTTGGTCAAGGCTCTCACAGGTTTATTGGATGTCTGGTGCAACCCTGGAGTTTTGTTTGCGGGTGAGTAAGCTTTCACGGTTTCAGAGCAATATATTATATTATTGCCAAGAGAAGGCATCAAAACTTGGAGCTCCAGAGTCTCACGCCCCGAGGATTTGAAAGGATCCAAACCTATGGACCTCCAAGCTTTGACAACCAAGTGAAGAATAGATTCCCGGGACCATGGTGCCGGGATCAAATCAAACTCGAGCTTAGGCAAGCCATCTTCCACGACAATACCTTAAACGGCTGTTGCTGGTTCTTGTTGCAGCATACTTACGCTTTGTTTCTCAAAAGTAGCCTTTGCATCAGCTGCTTGTCAGATTGAGACGAAGAGTGCACCCATTTTGTTTGCCATGGCCTCGCCAGAGCATGGAGCAAGTGAGAGTTTCATTCCATCGAGAAGAGAATGGTTTCTTTCTTGAGCTTGACTGCAGCAGATTTTTCTAGACATGCAAAACAACAGAAATCTTATAAAACCCACCTTGCATATGTCTCATGAATAAGTTCGGACTTTTCAGGAGTATCGGTGGGCCTCAAGCTCCTCTTTGTTTATAAATTGTTTATAAATGTAAATGCTCTTGTGCAGGAAGCTTATGAATAGTTCCTATGAAAAGCACCTCAACTCTTGTATCCATTTTCGTGGCTCGATTTTGGTAGCATCTGTAACGTTATGCGGCTGTAGAGTGGCTGTTGCCTGATGCATTCTTGAAACACTTTGCTCTCTTTAACAGAAGAAACAGTCTGTTGTAACACACAAAGTTTAGACATTTTTCACCCCAAAAGGAAAGAAATATACCTTGAGGTATAGCCTGAAGCCGTGTCCCACAACTTGACGCCCAAGGAAGTTAATCACCCATGTCGGAACAAGGTCGAGCTTAAGGTCCAGGTGTATTACTGCTCTGTAAAAGTAGTAGTGACTATCTTAAGAAGAAAACAAAAAAAAAAAAAAAACTAATAGCGTACCTTATGTAGCATTTCTCGTCGCTAATCTTCTGGAGGATGAATCCACCGTTGGCTTCCATGCGAATGACGCCCTCTTTTGGAGGAGGCAAATGAGAAGCATTAAAACCATGGATGGTCTCCTTGACGATAGTCTCTGCTTCCTGGGGGACCTGGCAAATCACCACCATTGGAGTGAATAAAATAACAAAAGAGGCACAGTGATTGATAGCTTAACTGTTCGCAAGCAGCCAACCACGGCATCCAATTCAGGTAGCTCCAGTTCGAAAGACGTGACCAGCATTTCTCTTGTCGCAAACGGCCATGGAACCTTGCACCTGGCAAGAGCTTGTAGAATTTAAACGTGGGACGGAGGAGCTGCTGCACTACCACCAGTGTTGTGGCTTTTGGATTGATCAGCAGGGCACAAGGGATATACGTTGCAGTGAAAGCATTGCTTTCCCACAGTTCATCTTTCGCCCTTTTTGCTCTAAATACTCTTGTTGTGGACAGTCACCTTTTCCCCGAGTACTTTCCATGCATTGCCCCCTCTTCTTCACACAGGGTGTGACTTGAAATTTCATGGATTTTTTCCTGTTGCTGCTAGGAACAAGCATCAAACTTGGATAGAACACGACAAGAAAGCCCCTTGATGAAATCTCAAGCTCCCCAGGATTTGAAAGAACAGACAAGTACCTCCAGCCTTGTACTCTTAACTTTGCTGCTAATCAAGAGCGTGCCTGGATCAATTTAATCTTCAATGCTCAAACAAGCCATCTTCGGACATTCAGTCGTTAGGGAAACCTTGTTTCTCAAAAGAAGAAAAGGTAGGTTATCCCAGGGATTCAGTGGTGAAATGTTCATTCCATAATGGTTTCTTTCTTGAGCTTGACAACCGCAGAAAGGATGACAGCCTTATAAAACGTTCCCACAGGTTTAGAAAGGATGCTTAGAAATGAGCGAGAGCTTGCGCCGTTATGGTGAAGGTATGATATCGTTAAGAAGCAATTAGTGTCCGATTTGGACGGGAACCCGATGGCCGGATATCTGGCTAGAATAAACAAATATATTGGCAAGGTCACAGGTTCGAATCCACAGCCAGAGACCCAATCAAAAAATTTTGCAACGTTTCTCCCTCCTTTGCATCTTGCAAGCTACTGTGATCAGAGCGAGGTCTTCTGCCTGCAGTCATCTCGGGATGAGAACTACTTGTCGTCCATAGCCCAAAACTACAGCAAGTCCACGATCATGGAAAACTTAAGATGCTTGGTGGATCTGCTGGGGAGATCTGGGAAGCTAGACGAGGCCAGTGTCGAGCCAAATTTCAGCGCTGGAGAATGAAAGAGTGGGGAAAAGTCCGATGCTAGTTGGACCTGTCCTCTGGGCTGGAGATCATGACTCACAGCCATTCGAAGGTTGCCAAAACTCTTGGGCATCGGTAAACCGATGTCCAGGGTCGTGTCCTGTCTCTGCTCCGCTCAATCGCTCGCGTTCCAGCTTGCAGAGTGTGCCGCTCAGCGTTCGTGTTCTTCCTTGGCAGTCTGCAGCACTCTGTGCGATCGTAACAAGGCTGCATTGCGAGTCACGCGAGGCGCAAGTTCCTCCTCCAAATCTATTATCGTTCCAAGCGAGAGACACATTCCAGGATCCTTTGTTTCTGGGCTAGATCGACCACTGTCTTTTTTGTCTCTCGAGCCTGCGGGAGGAAGAAACAAGGAAATTCCAATATCGCGGAGAAACTCCAACATCGCCTACACTTGAAAAAAGTGTGTTTAGGTGGTTCTCTGGCTGTGGATTCGAACCTGTGACCTTGCCAATAAATTTCTTTATTCTAGCCAGATATCCGGCCAACAGGTTCCCGTCCAAATTAAACATTAATAGCCTGTTAAAGTGTTTCGCTTGTTATTGATTTTGAGTGAATGGCACGCGTGCTGATTTCTTGTTCCGTATCAATCACGTGGGCAAGTTCGCGCGAACGTTTCCAAGCCTCTCTTCTTGGTTCCAGGAATTTTTTTGGAGCAAAATTTGTTTCTCGGAACAAGAAAAGTTTCTGGAAAATGAGCAAGTTTGATTTGATCCAACCACCCTCTTGAAGAGCAGAGTTGAGAGGCATCTGGAAATGTCAAGAGTGCTGGAGGTTGGGGTATTTATTTGTTTCTCTCTTCTTTGCAAGATCAAATCCTCTGGCCATGTTCAAGACCATGAAATTAAATACTCACTCCCAAAAACACGAGAGGCACATCCCTGATTTGGTGCAACTGATTAGACTCAGAACCTGAGGGTTGATGCACCAGTGATTCCTTTGTTATTCACTGCAGCCTGTGAGAGCCTTGATCGAGCGTCAGGTGAGAGCAAAGAAGAAGCATGACAAGCGGTGGAATGATACAACACAATGCTCTGCAAGGACCCACGTCGAGAAGAAAGGCTACGCTCTCGCTCAGCTCCACTCTTTCTTACATGAGGTTGGCACAAGCGTGGCAGTCAAACGCTGCTCGAAAGTGTGGAGCAGCGTATCGTTATCCAGGTCGTCAGTAGTCCTCGGCGATTCGCTATTTTGACGAAGCATGTAGGAGGAGCTAGTGGTGGATTCAAACTTGGACACCCCCTCTAGCTGAAATGCAATGATACTTTCGTAGACAAGGCTGCATTGCGAGTCACGCGGGCTGCAAGTTTAAGCTCCTCTCCTCGTCCAAACCTGTTGGCGTTCAAGCGAGCAATGCTGAGACGCGTTCCAGCATGACTTTAAAGCAAAAGGAAGAGTCTGGGCTAGATCGACACACTGACCATGATCATCGTGGCTGCTGCTGCTGCTCAAGCACTCCAGCGAATTCCATAAAGACCCAGGTGCCTTGCGCAAGCGAAGTAAAATTTAATTGGGTCTCTGGCTGTGGGTTCGAACCTGTGACCTTGCCAATAATTGTTTTTATTCGAGCCAGATATCCGGCCAACAGGTTCCCGTCCAAATTATGCATTAATAGCTTGTTAACGTGTTTGTTACTTTCATGAATCGTTTCTTGAAATTCTGGGCATGGCGCTCAGCTAGCACGCGAATGTTTCCCATCAGTTTGATTTGATCCAGGCACCCCCCTCAAGAGCACCGGTGCGTTCTGCCCAAGAGATTCGAGTTGCAAGGCATCTGGAAATGTCAAGAGTGCTGAAGGTTGGGGGTAGTTGTTTCTCTCTTCTTCGCAAGATGAAACCCTCGGGGAGCTTAATTCATCAAGACACCACCCAAAAGCTTCCAGTCTGATGCTTGTTCCTATAGAAAAACCATGTTCAAAACCATGAAACAGAACAGAACATCTTTGAGTTGGTGCAACTAACTTAGACTCGGAACCTAAAGCTTGTTGCATCAGTGATATCCACTGTAGTCTAGTCCCGAGTACGTTGTGAGAGCCTTGATCGAGCATCAGGTGAGAGCAAACAATTCCTCAAGAGCTGCTTGCAGGTTTAGACTCTGCATAGCTGATGGCTGACAAGAGAAGAAGCATGGCAAGCGAGGCGATGATACAACACAAGGATCTGTGAGGTTTGAAGAAGTCCCTCAACTGCTCATGGGTACGTTAAGCCACTGCGAGCATGGTAAGGGACAAGGAGAAGCTTTAAAACATGACTCCACTAGCCTAGTCACACCCACAAGCTTACGCAAAACACTACACTCGACACATCGTGTATTAACCAAAAACCCAGGCTCAGGGGACTCCGACTTTGAACCCAGGGTTGCATCGGAGCCATAGATTAAATCATGCACAGCATATAGTATATGCTAGCAGTTAGAACCACTAGCCTTTCAAAAGGGGGAATCCGAATTGTGGATCCCTATCTCCATTCCATCATTTTTCTTATTAATACATAGCATTCTTTTTCTCATGCTTCTTCTCTGCCCTTGGAGATTGGGCTTTTTTCTCTTTTGTTTTCTTACTAACAATAGATTTCCAGCCAAGAGGAGTTTTCACACCTCTTCATTTGGCAACCATGGCTTTTGAATTCCCTTTTAGGTTCACAAATTCTTCCATTCTTTCTCCATTCTTTGTGCGCAGATAGCAAGAACGATCAAGCAATCTACCCAACTCGCCAAAATTCGCTACCCAATTTGCCACCCAATTTGCTACCCAATTCGCCACCCAATTCGCCCAAATTCAACAAACAAATGCCACCACCAATATGGATCAATGGCGTCCAAGTGATCGCCGCCCAACGCAGTAGAGGCAGACCCTTCTCAGAGGAGATCTTTGCAGAATCTGAAAGCTCTCTCACTCAATCTCTGAGTCCAATCACCAACAAAGACCACCAACAGCCCTCTTTGACAAGAAACTCCAATCTACCAGCACCTTCATCAGCGGACACCCTCAACAGCTTCATTGGCGAACTCCATCTCCGAGCACAAGACCACCCACTCCAAGCTCGAGACCTCAACCAGCGCGCTCGACACAAACCGACACCACTACTGAAACGAACTCATCTTCCGTGCAGTCGTCGACCCAGCAATCCTAGTGCTCCGACACAATTCCAATTCCTGCGTCCACTCCAAATACCGAAGCACATCCTCAGAACCTACACCAACAACGAACCCATCACTCTATTACCCGGTATCAGAGAACTTGTCGAGGGACAACTTGACAACGCACCACCAATTTTTCGACAACCCCTCCGATAGAGTCAGCAGCTCAGCACCAAAACAACAGTCCGAACTCGGTTCAAAATCAACACGTTCGCTGCAACAACTCTTGCCAATCACGCCATCACCCAATCTGGACTCGAACAACTCGACGACATTATTGAAGAAATCATTCCAGACAAACCCAAATATCCGAAACTCTTCATCAAACTCCATCTCGGCACCAGCAAGTGGAAGACCAGTCTGCATACTGCACCAGCACACTCGACCCAACACAACTCGGCTGAACACAACCCAACACGCACCACCGTCAATATTTGCATAGAAAAGAAATAACAACCTCACAACGACTTTATCGACAATTGGCCTGCCGACAGTCTTCCCGAAGTTCTACCCGAACTGCATGATTGACTGCAGACACAAATCTGACACCAACAACCAGTAGAAGAATGCATGTATCCAAAACCACGAAGAACATCCAGAAAGTCGGAAGAAGACCGACAACGGCTTATCCGAAGTTTAGATAGAGATTTGAAGAATTTATAAACAAAGAGAAAGAAAGACTAAGAGAAGTTGAATCAAATTGTTAAACCCTCCAAGAGAGAGAATTACATCCGACACAAATTATTACCGCGAGCTAACTCCAACAAACCAGTATTGGACATTTGCGAAGAATACGACGAGTACACAACACCACTAGACACACCACCGGCAGCACCCTCGATGGCACCCACCGAAGTGCCCGAGCCTAAATCAACACCCTCGACAGCACCCACCAAAGTGCCTGAGCCCGACCGAACATTTGAGCAGTCGACACAGACTACGCCCGAGCAACAAAACATTTTTCAAGCAGCATACAACCACTTCAAAGGTACATTCACCAACCCCATCTACAGTGATGACGAACGACCAAGTTTCCCACCCAGCTTCACAGACTTCACCAGACCAACACCATTTTCACCATACTGACCGATATTCACAACACCAATATATCCCACATTTGCTTCCAACATCTACCGAAGCCCACTATCAGCAAGACCTTTCGAACACGCTTTCAACTTCAACACGCTGACGAGACAACAACTCGACTTCACCAATTACAGTCGCACTCCGATATACTCAGTCAACAGCAGTAAAGATGAACAACCTGAATCGTCCAATAGTCAAGCACTCGATGTCAACAACTCACACCAAACTGCCAAACAGCTCCAATCATCAAACAACAACGAGATCGACAAACCAATCGTCGACGACGACAACAATCTTCCACAGCAACCACAATCACCACACAACTATACATTCGAAGAACTCTTTGACAATTTAGAAGAACAACCACAACCAAGACAACATAACTCTGACAAATACATCGACAACAAGTTTGAGCACCATCTTCCAAAAATCAACACCGGCAAGCAACCCGATACTGACGACGACGTCAATGACACACCCAAAAACAGTCCCAACATAGAAGAAAAAACAGAGAAGAGTCCACTAAATAACAACAACAATTCACCACCTTCTTCTTACACCAACTTTGCTATTGACCTCGACAACCCCTTGCTACAAATCACCTTAGGACTCCATGGTGACAACCTGACAAAACAACCTCGACAATACCAACATTACTACCAACAGCAAATGGCAGTCACTACCGCCGTCGCCAACATACCTATCGGAAGACACGTCTCTTATCCACTATTTCATGGTCTGAAGTCAGAAGATGCCAAGAAACATGTTGAACAGTTCCGAGAAGCAATCCAAATCAACAGCCAGACGACTGAACTTCCATACTATTTCTGATGTACCCTTTCGAAAGAGAGCCAACAAATGGGCTCAAACGCTTCCTCAAAATACAAGTTTCAACGACCTCGCACTCAAGCTCATAGACCAATTCAAGTCTTCCCTCACTCAATCACAAGATCCAAAAACTCAAGTAGAAGTCTGGTCAATCCATCGACAACTACACTCAAACCTTCACTCAACATGCTAGCAAATGAGGCAACAGTGCCACCGAAACATTACTTTACCAATGGTACATGCAAGGACTCCAACGATCCCTCTGAGAAGCAGCAATGCACATCAACGTTGCCACTTATCTCGAACTCACAAGAGCCCATCAAGATGTTCAAGCTCGACGAATGACAGCACAAGTAGATGACACAGATAACTCAGATTCTGATAGCAGTTCGGACAACAACTCCGAGATGAACTTGGAGAGAGCACCAAGTCAAAACTTCGGAAACTCAAGAAAACAATCGACAAGCTCAAGGGAAAAGCCAAGGCCGACATCAAAGAATTTTGATCTAGAATTTGGTGTACTAAGTGCAAGAACGAAGGACATCTGGCAAGTGACTACAAGCTCCAAATCTCCAAATGCCAGATCTGTACCAAAGAAGGTCATGATGCCAAAACTTGCAGATTTTGAAATTCTCCAGAAGTTTGACAAGTCTCGAACTATCCCCGACAGCAATTTCAAAAACCATATCCAAATCAATACTTCAACAATTACCAGCCACCACCTCCAACAAACTGGAGATTGCTAAGAAACAACTTCCAACACCAGAGTCGACAATGGAATGATCAACCTCGCTACAATAATTACAACAATTACAACAACAACTACAACAACAACTACAACGATCAACAACACCCGCCGAACTGGAACTACCCAGCAAACCGAGACAACTACAACCAAGGATACCAACAATACCCAAGATACCAAAACCGAAGATACCAAGGCCAAGGTTATCAAGACCATGGCTACCAAGGCAATTGTAACAACCGAGCATGGCAACCTCGACTTCAAAACCAAGGCGGTCCGCCGAGACTTGGTCCACCGCCTCCTCGACAACAAGATCAAAACCAGCAGCAACCACCAGCAACAAAGATGGTCGAGACCGACGAACTACCTTATGCTGACAATGATGACTCAGATCCTCAAGTCATGGTAGTACAAACCCGAGCACAAATTCGAGCAGAAAAACAACAACAACCAGACAGAGATTCCGGAGATAGTAAAGAGAAAGGCCCTGAGAGCCTGACAAAACTCCGGGAATGGGAAAAGAAGCAGAAGTTAGCTACCAAGATATAACGGCAACTCGCTCTACAACCACCCGAATTAGTGATTTTAGACTCCGACAATGAAGCTCAACCATCACCAGCTCGACAACAATGCCAAGACTCAGTACCAGAAAACCGACAGACAAATCGTCCAACATTGACACTGACACCAGAACACAATTCAGCAAACTTCGACAAAATCCAAGAAGTAGCAGAGACTATCCTCAACCAAAATATTCAGATCACCATCGGCCAACTGCTGAAGATTGCATCCTACCTCACCAAACAGCTCACCAATCTAACATCTGCACAGACCAACACTTTGACAGACTCGCCCACACTCAACTGGACACAGACAGCTATTGACACATTTTGAACTAAGTGTAAGCGACTAAATTTTCCATTCTACTTTAGTCACTTAACCACACCTCCGACCACTTGGAGGAGTCTCATTCACAACCTCCATAAGTCCAATCCAAGACTTGGGACTTGCTAGCCCCAAGAATGGCATCCATGCCACTCAACCCTTACACCTGGTCCAAGTGCTCCATGTGTCTGATCCCATGACCGACACTCAAAGGTACCACCGATATAGCAGCCTGTTACGCTAAGGCCATGCTCAATCACCTTTGCCACATTGGTAGTCCAACACCACTTGCATCACAGTCTTGGCTCTCCAAGACTAGGCAAACCATTCGTGAGTGGTCATCTCAAATCCACTCCTTAGCATCCTTAGGATGCCCACCGATAAGGGGAACAGCCTTCCCCAATATCCCTCTATCAGTCCCCACTAAATCCCTTTCTGCCCCTGGCCGTGTTTGCCAACACTGCCACTGGATCGAGGCCCACAGGCCCGACCACTAAGTCCCACGGTCCTCTGGGACTTCCTCTCCCCATGACTGTGTCCTTGGTCACTACCCCAGAGGACTGCTCCTCTTCCTTTCCATAGTCTGGGCCTTTGGGACAACATTTCGGAACACCGTGGCCTTACGCAAGCCACCTGGGTACTCTCCCCGCCTTCCACCTTTGGGTGCTCTAGCCATGGGCTTAGAGCGAGGTTCCGTTGAGCCACGCCTGGTATCCAAGTAGGTAGTGCCACCCACACTTGGACTGGGAGCATCAGCCAGTCGATCTTCCGGGGGAACTAGAGCCGGCTCTTGAACACTTCACCAAGCTATCCCGCTTGTCCGTTCGTGTTCACTCTAGTCTTGGACTTCCCAATGGTCAACTCATCACCCAACACTGGGTCTAGCCTTCCTAGGCCAAACTGGCCTTTCCTGGCCAAACTGGCTCCACTGGGCTCCAACCCCCACACTCTCCCTACTATACTTTTGGAACCCCGCGCAGCCCCCCCTCCCTGGGAGACGCACGCTTTGGGCTTTCACCCAACTGCCTGTATTAGTATTCGGGCTCGGACTCGGACTCGAACTCGGACTCGGACTCAGTCTCGGTCTTGGTCTCAGTCTCGGTCCCGGTCTCGGTTCCATCTCGGACTCCATCTCAGACTCCATCTTGGGTCCATCTCGGACTCCATCTCGGGTCCATCTCAGACTCCATCTCGGGTCCATCTCGGACTCCATCACGGACTCCATCTCGGGTCCATCTCGGACTCCATCTCGGGTCCATCTCGGACTCCATCTCGGACTCCATCTCAGGTCCATCTCGGACTCCATCTCGGGTCCATCTCGGACTCCATCTCGCGTCCATCTCGGACTCCATCTCGGGTCCCTTTGTAGAGCCTCGCTTATGGCTCGCTTCGTGCTCATTCCTTGAGCACTTTGTTGGGAGTTCCACTCCCGCTCTCGACCTTTGAAGTCAGAGCTTTTAGTCCAAACGTGTTACGCTCGTTTGGCTTTCGCTTCGGCCACCACCACATGGCACCCTTTCGGCTCCACTTTGGGGCCTAGGGATTTTGTGTCTCACACTGAGATTCAACCAAGCGATTGTCATAATGATGTTCCGACAATTGACCTACGACTCGACAACACCTTGTTCGAGGAGCCATAATTGACGGCGGCTCTAGCGTTAATATTATTGAAGAAAGTCTTGTTCAACAACTCAACATCGACCCAGTCCACCCAGCACCTTTCAATGTCCGAATAGCCGACCACCGATCTATTCAACCCAAAGGCATCATCCGAAAAGTCAACCCCACCATTCAAGGCGTCGAAATACCAGTCAACTATGTCATCCTCAAACTACCAGAGCAGACCAATGGATACTCAATTTTCCTCGGTTGACCTTGGCTCCGAACTGCCCAAGTTTATCAAGATTGGCCCAATGACAATCTTATCCTTCGCAGACCAGACAGACCGACAACTGTGTCTACAAAAGCGACCAAATCGCTGTCCAGCCACAACCGACCTATTGACTTGGAAGAATATAATCTCGAAGATGGCCTCGACGACTATGAAGAACAACAAATTCTCAAAGCCTACCCTGATCTCGAACCTTTGGCCGAGATCGACCTCTTCCGAATTGTCGCCGACTTCCAATGAGAACGACCCCCAATTACATCAGCACTGAAAAATTCAGTCACTCGAGATACAAAACTCGAAGCGCCACTAGCATTCACAGTCGACAACCACAACAAAGTTGCCTACATTCCGTCAATTCCAGCCGACCAAAAACTCGAAAAATTTAGCCTTGCCGACGACGGCAACGAACACTACATTGTACTCGCCACCGACATCTCGGCAAGTTTTCGAGACAAAGGCATCAATCTTCTCCGAAAGAAGAAACACTTGTTTGCTTGGAGTTATCGAGACCTTAAGGGAATTTCGCCAAAACTCAGCCTTCACACCATCACCCTTCTTCCAGAATCAAAACCAAGAAGACAAGCAGCCTACCGGATGAATCCGAATCTGATGGAACAAGTAAAGAAAGAACTCGACAAGCTTCTCCAAGTCAAGTACATCTACCCGATTCAGAATCTGATATGGCTTTCACCATTGGTGGTTGTGCCGAAGAAAAATGGCAAACTTCAAATCTGCGTCAACTATAAACAGCTCAACGACGCCACTGAAAAAGATGTTTTCCTGATACCGTTTACCAATGAAGTTCTTGACGTAGTTGCCAGACACAAGATGTACTCCTTCCTCGATGGTTTCTCTGGCTACAACCAAATTTATATTGCCGAAGAAGATCAGCACAAGACAGCATTCATCAGTCCATGGGGAGCCTATGCTTACCGACGAATGCCTTTTGGACTCTACAATGCCCCATTCACCTTCCAAAGGCTCGTCACCAACACTTTCCGAGAATACCTCACCAACTTCATGAGAGTCTTCATGGACGACTTTAGCATTTTCAGCTCAGAAGATCGACATCTTGAATGCCTGGAGAAATGCCTCAACAAGTGCGAGGAGAACAAAGACATAGCACTCAACCCCGACAAAGAACTTCAGCGCTTCCTCGGCAAAGTCGGATATCACCGACGATTCATCCACAAGTACGCTCACATTGCCAAACCACTCACCAATGGATTGAAGCAAGATGCCCAATGGACATGGACATTTGAACAGCAACAAGCATTCGACAATCTCCGACTCAAACTAACAACAGCATCAATCCTTTCCAAGCCCAACTGGACACAAGAGTTCCACATTCATGTCGACACTTCCGACATTGTCACTAGTGCAATTCTCAGCCAAATTCAACACAACAACCGAGATCAACCAATCTACTACGCCAGCTGACTACTCAACCCAGCTGAATGAAATTACACCACCACCAAGAAAGAAGCTCTTGGCATGATCTACTCACTTCAAAAGTTCCAACACTACATACTGTCAACCAACACCGATTACTGCCAAAAAACTCAGACTCAACAACTCAACCCAACATTCCCAATGGCACCATTTCAGAAATGGGGACTCGACTTCATCGGACCCCAAGTCAGCACCCGTCAACGAAATCAGTACATCATCATCACCACCGATTACACTACCAAGTGGGCCGAAGCAATACCTCTCCGACATGCCACAGCAAAAGCAACAGCAACATGCAGTTCGAGAAAGGCTTCAGCAACTCGAACATCTCGACGAACTCCGACTCAACGCCCTCTGGACACTTCACGCCATCCAAAAACAGAGAAAAGCTCGGCATGACTGACAAGCATCCCGGTATAACATTCCCAAATACAACGTCGACGATCATGTTCTTTGATACCGAGGACCCATCGGCAAACTTGGCCGAAAACTCCACACCAAATGGCAAGGACCTTTCAAAATCATTGAACTATACCCCAACGGCACCGCCAAAGTCAGCACACTCGCTGAAGACTTCATTGAGATCGTCAACCTCAACAAGCTTCGACCATATCACATCGACATATTCAGCATCAGCACCTCAGCAAATTTCCGACCCAAACTGACAAACACCCCAAAACCAACAATCGACACTCACCCCAGCAGACAAACTTTAACTCAAATCAGTTCGACACAACTCAACTCAACTCAACACGAACTCATCCACCAACTTCAGCAATAAACAGCAGCAAAAATCTCTAAGTCCCAAGCTACTATTGGATCAATGCCACCTGAGCAAATATCAATAGTTGAACTTGAGTTAACTTCATCAGCAATATCCACCATTGATCTGCAATCAAGCCAAATCAAACCACATCAATTCCGTCAACAAATCTCTACCATTCATCACCAACAATCGAGCGCCACACAATCAGCCAACCAACAGTTACAGGTTTCAAGAACCCTAACGGGGCGAGCACTTCAACCACTGAAAATGAAGAGAAAGATGCCAACTCATCCACCCCGGCGCCTCAGATACGTCATACACCATATTCCTAGGCTTCCCAGCAACGACACAACCACCTGGCTCAAGGGCCATGGATTTGAGCTCCTCCACAAGGCCTTTTCAACACACCCTGATCAAAAACTAGCGAGGAAGCTGGCCACCTCCTTCAACCCCAAGAACGGCACCATAATCGATGGCACCAACGAAATCACCCTCAGCCCAGCAAGAATTGCCTCCGTTTTCAAAATCTCCAACAAGGGACTGCTCAAATTTTCAGGAGAAGTTCCACAGCAAATCATCAAGGCCAATCGAGAAATTACCGGTGAGCTCACATGGGAGGACATCGAGGAACAGCATATGGATCGCCTCAAAGCCCTCCTCCTCTACTACAAACTTCGCCCAATAGATCGCACCATTGGCAAGTGCATAGTAGAAGTCTACAGAGCTCTACTTGACGGCAAACGTGTGAACATGGCTCATCATCTCCACGAGCTCCTTCTCAAGCTTCTCGACTGCTCCATCCTCGCCACACTAAAAAAACAGACCATGCGGACAGTAATATTCCCACTGCTAATCGCTCTACACCAAGCTCTTCCCAACAAACATCCGTGGACAACCCAAATAAACTCCACAGAACAAAGTGACAGCTCCGAAGAACAGTCAGAATCAAAAGGAGCAACTCCCAGCAAGAAACCGAAGCCAACATCTCAACAATCAGGCTCAACTCACTCCAACAACACCAGCTCCAGCAACAAACACTCCAACAATTCAACTCCACTTCACTGCCACCGCTGATCTAAGAGCACCTCATCATCAGCGACAATGAAGATAACTCACACCACCATCCACACTCACCCCAGACCCTGCATCCACTTGAATCAGCCCATGGTTGGTCCTAACCGCGTTCGGCTGAAACCCCGACTGCCGCCGAACGTGGTCGGCCGAACACGGTCAGACAGGTCCATTCGGTGATTCCATTCGGCAAAAAAAATGGTGATCGTGCTAGATTTCTGATGCTGCTGCTGCGAGGAGGGCATAGGAGCTGCATGCGTACCTGCCTCTGCTTTCGATTGAGCGTGGAGCAGCGCTGAGGCCTCGCAAATCAAATTGCCAAGTCCGCGACGCTTGAAGTTTTTGCCCTAAAATAGAAATTCAGTGATTCCAGAGATTTGATTGTAGAGATTTGTAGCGATTCTGGCACAATTGAGGGATGGCGCCCGATTGGGCATGGTCCCATGTTACCAAGCTCACTCCTTATGCTTCCGGCAAAGGAGCTGGGCGTTGGAAATGTAATTATTGTGGTAAAATGTATGGTGGTCCGCCGAAACGCATCAAGGCGCATCTTGCTAAAGTTTCTGGGCATGATATTGAAGCATGTAGTGCTTCAAACATTCCTCTTCATGTTCAGAACCAAGCTCGCCGAATGTTTGTGGAGCAAATCGCAAACGCCCCTTTGTCTTTACCTTCTGTAGCAAATCTACAGAGTAGGCATTTTGATGGGGCATCTGCTTCTGGAGCTGGTACACAAAGTGCTAGTCAATCTCAACCTATGAGTGCTTCTATAGTGTAAGCAACTAAAGAGAACGACTCGAGAGACGGTCCATGGGGTTCAAATATAGAGGGAAAGGGCCCATGAACAAGAGTGCACCCCTTTTTCCAATCAGTTAAGGGTCTTGGGATATTTGGGGTTAAGCATCCTTGGGTTTGAATAGTACTGGGCTGGGTGACCTCCTGGGAAGTCCAAACTCAGGAGCTTACATATAGGCCATGAGGGATCATTTGTTGGTCGAAAGCGAATGCGAGATGGCAATATTGAGGAAATGCTTGATGATGCAAGAAACATGAACTTAGATGATGCGATATCAAAGTTCATTTTCTTGAATGCTATACCATTTAATGTTGTGAAAAGCCCATATTTTCATGCAATGATCGCAGCCGCTTGTAGTGCTGGACCTAGTGTTGCATCGAGGATTCTTGGTTACAAGAAGCTTCGTACTACTCAGCTCACTTGTCACTATATTTTAATCAAGGAGAAGTTAGCTCCCTTTCGTGATGGATGGACTCGGTTTGGATGTACAATAATGACTAATGGATGGTCTGATATAAAGAGCAGATCATTCATAAATTTCATGGTTACCTCTATCCATAGCTCAGTATTTTGGCAGGGTGTTGACACCAAAGGAGAAGAGAAGACTGGTCTTTGGCTTTGGGAGCAACTTAGACCCATCATTTTGGATGTTGGTGTTGAAAATGTTGTTCAAGTCATCACTGATAATGCTTCGAATTGTGTATCAATGGGGGAACATATGAGAGAAGAATTCCCCTTTATCTTACACAATCGATGCATGTGCCATGTTTTGGACTTGTTATTGGAGGATATTGGGAAGTTTGATTGAGTGTCTAAGATCGTAAATGACTGTGAGAAGATCGTGAAGTTCATAACTGAGAAGCCGATGTTACTTGCTTTATTTCGAAAGTTCTGCTCTAGAGAACTCATGAAGCCTGCAAAGACTCGATTCGCTTACATCTTTCTTATGGTCAGCCAGCTCCAGCATGAAGATGTTTTCCTGTGCCTTCGACGATTCATAGTGAGTGCAGAATTTGAATCGTCGAAGTGGTATAACACAAAGGATGCCAAAGATGTTCGTACAACAATTTTCAATGATGAATTTTGGAAGAATGCTTCTACTTTATTGGTTATGGTAGCTCCTATTTTGAAGGTGTTAAGTCTTGCCGATCGTGAGCGCAACAATAGGATTAATTTATGAAGCAATGTATCGTATGATTGAAGGATTGGAGCTTGCAACTCAAGATGGCAAGCTTGATGCAGATAAAATTGATGCAATTAAGTGTGTCTTGGTTGAAGACCAATATAAACTGAGAGCTCGATGGTTTATGATGCATAGCTCTATGCACAGCGCTGCACATGCTTTGAATCCTTCATACCTTGAGCAAAACTTGGATGCTGAGGTAAGAAGTGATTGGATGGATTATTTATCACTCTATTGCTGTGGGGACACTCAACTAGAAGAGAAGTTAGATGAGTAATTCAATATGTTTCGACGAGGAATTGGAAGAGCTATCAATTGGGATTTGCCGAAGAGCAAAGTAAAAAGGAAATTCCCAGTGTCTTGGTGGGAATCCTATGGATATAAGATGCCTGAGCTTAGGAAGTTAGCACTTCGTGTGTTGAGCCAAGGAGTGTGCTCTTCTCCATGTGAGCGAAATTGGAGTAGTTGGAACTTGATCCAAACCAAACGATGCAATCGCTTGCTTCCAAAGAACTTGAAGAAGTTGGTTTATGTACATAGTAACACCAGAGTGGTGGATCGTATTGAAAGTGAAGGAATGAAGTTCCTAGAGATCGATCTCGACACAATTGCAATCGAACCACAATGGATGAGGATTGTAGAGATGCAAGCTAGGCTTGAATCTCTTGGTATAGAAGATTTAGCCGAAGAAGATCTTCCAAATGAAGATGTGATTGTTGAGGAAGATGCCGAAGATGTCGAGGGACTTGCCGAAGATGTTGAAGAAGATGAGTAGTAGTTGGTTTGGTATGGTCTAATGCATTGGTTTAGTTTGGTTTGGTTTGGTTTAATGCTTTGGTTTTCCTACTTTTATTAATGTGGTTTTACTAAAAATGTTTTTTTTTTTCAAAAAAAATTTGTGAACCATTCGGCCGTTCGGCATTTTCACAGCCGGTCGATAACCACGGTCGGGCGGTCAGGCAGTCGGCGTTCGGAACGGTCGGGACCAACCATGAATCAGCCCCAAAACCGACAATTTCTCACAAACACATCAACATCGCCAAAGGAAAACGTCAACTGCTCGCCCTGAACTCAATTTCTCCACCAGCTGAGAACAACATTCTCAACGCCTCGACCTCCTTGACACGTTCCACAAAAGAAAACATTGATTACCTTCACCAATCACTTGAAGAACACACAACCATGCCTCCTCCAGCAAATACCACGACCAGCATTCACAAAAATTCCGCCCCTTCAACAAAATTCCAAGCGAAAAATTTCCGAACGGATAAATTAATTTCAGCGCCACATCTGGGCCGTTCATCTACCATCAAACTGAAAAGCTCATCTCCAACCACCTCAAAGAATCTGGCCCGACCACGTCACCCATATCCAACAAAGCAAACTCAACTCCCGGGACCAAGAACACAGCGAGAAACACCAGGATCACGGAGCAGGAGTAGGAGCAGCAGCTATGCCTCAGCCACAGAGTCAGGCAACACGAGCTGACATTGCACAGCATCTTCTCAAGCAAGACTCCTTCATATACACCTGGGGAGCGATCAAGAAGGAATTCTATGAGCCTTTAAACCACCAGCTGGATGCTCAGCTCAAAGAGATGAAGCAGATCTGCACTGACCTCCAGGACATCAGGAAGATCGTCTCCAAGCAGCCATCAACCCCATCAGCAGCTCACGAATTCACCTACAAATTCAAATACGAAGAGCTCAACACCCGCTACTGAAAGCTCGAGGATGATCATACCGCCCTGCTGGCTGAGGTAGCCGACCTCCAGGAAGATGGGACAGATCCACCAGACAGTGTCCCTAACCATGAGCTTACACTCCTGCAGCAAAAACGTCACCTCTATCGACTTGAGCAGCAGCAACAACAAGCAATGGAAATTGACTATGTTCACACCGAGGACAGTGTCTAGTTCTGTCAGGGGAGTAGAGTGTATCAGCCAAAAACCCAGGCTCAGGGGACTCTGACTTTGAACCCAGGGCTGCATCAGAGCCATAGATTAAATCATGCACAACATATAGTATATGCTAGCAGTTAGAACTGCTAGCCTTTCAAAAAGGGGAATCTGAATTGTGGATACCTATCTCCATTCCATTGTTTTTCTTATCAATACACAGCATTCTTTTTCTCATGCTTCTTCTCTGCCCTTGGAGATCGGGCCTTTTTCTCTTTTGTTTTCTTACTAACAATAGATTTCCAGCGAAGAGGAGTTTTCACACCTCTTCACATTGCTTGGCGAAAATCGAAAGGTGGCAAAGGTGAGGAATGAAGCTCAAGACAGTCTCTTGTGCGTTCTTGAGCAATCTGGACAAGAGTATATACATACCACTTTAAATCACAAAAGCAATGCTTGTGATGCTTGCTTTGCGAGGTATTGTTTGAAGGCTTGTCTTGGTTTGAGCCAGACCGGATCATCCAGCCAAGCGCAGCAGACAAGCGCTGCTTGGGTGAGGAACTTCCTTGTTGGAATGCGAGCAAAAGTGCAGAGCAGCGTATCGTTATCCAGGTCGCCCAATGGTGGCAGCGTCACCTCTGCTATCGCTGTCCTTGAGACATTTGCTATTTTGACGAAGCTTACCTGTAGTTAACGAATGGTTCCATCGCATTGTTCTTGACGACGAGGAGGAGACGCTGCTCTGATCGTCATAGATTCCTCGCGAATTTCATCATGGAAATGTATGGAAAGTGCGGGCACGCCGCGGATGCCTTGGGTGTCCTCCACAAAATGGAAGATGGAAATGTTTTCTTCTGGAACGCATTTGCCCAGCAAATGCTCGTCGATCGAATTCTTGCAGCTATCAATGGCGATGTGGCAGAGATCCAGGTGAGAAACACCAGGAACCTCGACTTAAGTTGGCAGAAGGCCCCGCTCCAGGCCTGGTTGAAAGACTACTGCTGGAGGGTAAATCAACCACGGCCTTTGGAGGACGCCATACCCCTGCTGTCTGATCTCCTCGCAATCCTGGAGCTGAGACAATAACACCGTCACCATCTTTGGCTTGTCGTTGTAGTAATTGGAGCTTGGGGCGGCGATTGGGATGTGGCGCCGATCAGGCTGGGATGCCAGTCTCGAGCTCACACGGCAATGCCCTGGTTCCACCCGATGCAAGTGTCTGTCCAGTTCCTGGCAGAAGAAGATCTCGGCGATGGCATGCTCGCCAACGGAGCACCGTAACGCGGCGATGATTAGCGCGTGGATCTCCCCCGGATCGGCATTGATAACTGCCAAGAGAAATAACTGGATGCTCGAAAAAGAGTAACAAGGGCAAATGCCGCGATCGCAATCTTCCACGAGAAAGAACCTCGATCTTTCATCTTCTGGAAGATTTCCAGCGCCCGCACTTTCCATACCTTTCTATGACCAGATTAGCAAGGAACCTCGAGGCCGCTGGAGACGATTTTCCTCGTGGATGCGCCTTCCCCCTCCCAGATCTGTGCTCACCGCATTCTCGCCCAGGCGCCCACCGCTGGAGATCGCTCCTCCTTCCTGCAAATCTTCGCTGGATGGCACCTCCTCGTCAAGGCTCAAGAACGATGCCATGGAAAACCACCGCCATTGCCATTATACGCTACTGCTGCACATTTTCGATCCAGGGGGCTCTTTACCCGGGCGGTGTGCTGCTGCCGGGCGTGCTCTATGAGTCGAGCAGCATGGTCTTTCTTCTCAGTCTCAGACATCTTCAAACTAGGCTCACAAGCACAAGCACTGCTTTTCCGCGGTATGTGTGGTTCTTCTCGTGCTCATTTTGCTTATACTCTTGTCCAGTCCAGATCGCTTCATTCCTCATCTTCGCCACCCTTTGGCCTCGAGCATTTTCCAAGATAAATTGGAGGCCTGTAGTTCATCAACATCCAAGGCGTGGAGTGACCACAACGCAACTTGTGATGAGATGAGTTGGTGACCTGGTATACGTTTTTTGTGTTATGCCATCTGCTCTTTGGAAACTTTTGAGAAAGCTTGCTCTGAGCTGATTGAGTTTGAGCTTGGTCAAGGCTCTCACAGGTTTATTGGATGTCTGGTGCAACCCTGGAGTTTTGTTTGCGGGTGAGTAAGCTTTCACGGTTTCAGAGCAATATATTATATTATTGCCAAGAGAAGGCATCAAAACTTGGAGCTCCAGAGTCTCACGCCCCGAGGATTTGAAAGGATCCAAACCTATGGACCTCCAGCTTGGACAACCAAGTGAAGAATAGATTCCCGGGACCATGGTGCCTGGATCAAATCAAACTCGAGCTCAGACAAGCCATCTTCCAGAACAATATCTTAAACGGATGTTGCTGGTTCTTGTTGCAGCATACTTATACTTTGTTTCTCAAAAATAGCTTCTGCATCAGCTGCTTGCTCAGATTGAGATGCAGAGTCCATCCAACCCGTTTTGTTTGCCATGGCCTCGCCAGAGCATGGAGAAAGTGAGAGTTTCATTCCATCAAGAAGAGAATGGTTTCTTTCTTGAGCTTGACTGTAGCAGATTTTTCTAGACATGCAAAACAACAGAAATCTTATAAAACCCACCTTGCATATGTCTCATGAATAAGTTCGGACTTTTCAGGAGTATCGGTGGGCCTCAAGCTCCTCTTTGTTTATAAATTGTTTATAAATGTAAATGCTCTTGTGCAGGAAGCTTATGAATAGTTCTTATGAAAAGCACCTCAACTCTTGTATCCATTTTCGTGGCTCGATTTTGGTAGCATCTGTAACGTTATGCGGCTGTAGAGTGGCTGTTGCCTGATGCATTCTTGAAACACTTTGCTCTCTTTAACAGAAGAAACAGTCTGCTGTAACACACAAAGCTTAGACATTTTTCACCCGAAAAGGAAAGAAATATACCTTGAGGTATAGCCTGAAGCCATGTCCCACAACTTGACGCCCAAGGAAGTTAATCACCCATGTCGGAACAAGGTCGAGCTTAAGGTCCAGGTGTATTACTGCTCTGTAAAAGAAGTAGTGACTATCTTAAGAAGAAAACAAAAAAAAAAAAAAAACTAATAGCGTACCTTATGTAGCATTTCTCGTCGCTAATCTTCTGGAGGATAAATCCACCGTTGGCTTCCATGCGAATGACGCCCTCTTTTGGAGGAGGCAAATGAGAAGCATTAAAACCATGGATGGTCTCCTTGACGATAGTCTCTGCTTCCTGGGGGACCTGGCAAATCACCACCATTGGAGTGAATAAAATAACAAAAGAGGCACAGTGATTGATAGCTTAACTGTTCGCAAGCAGCCAACCACGGCATCCAATTCAGGTAGCTCCAGTTCGAAAGACGTGACTAGCATTTCTCTTGTCGCAAACGGCCATGGAACCTTGCACCTGGCAAGAGCTTGTAGAATTTAAACGCGGGACGGAGGAGCTGCTGCACTACCACCAGCGTTGTGGCTTTTGGATTGATCAGCAGGGCACAAGGGATATACGTTGTAGTGAAAGCATTGCTTTCCCACAGTTCATCTTTCGCCCTTTTTGCTCTAAATACTCTTGTTGTGGACAGCCACCTTTTGGCCCCGAGTACTTTCCATGCATTGCCCCCTCTTCTTCACACAGGGTGTGACTTGAAATTTCATGGATTTTTTCTTGTTGCTGCTAGGAACAAGCATCAAACTTGGATAGAACACGACAAGAAAGCCCCTTGATGAAATCTCAAGCTCCCCAGGATTTGAAAGAACAGAGAAGTACCTCCAGCCTTGTACTCTTTGCTGCTAATCAAGAGCGTGCCTGGATCAATTTAATCTTCAATGCTCAAACAAGCCATGAAATCTTCATTTCATAATGGTTTCTTTCTTGAGCTTGACAACCACAGAAAGGATGACAGCCTTATAAAACGTTCGCACGGGTTTAGAAAGGATGCTTAGAAATGAGCGAGAGCTTGCGCCGTTATGGTGAAGGTATGATATACGTTAAGAAGCAATTAGTGTCCGATTTGGACGGGAACCTGACGCAAAAATTTTTGATTGGATCTCGCAAAAAATTTTGATTGCGTCTCTGGCTGTGGATTCGAACCTGTGACCTTGCCAATATATTTGTTTATTCTAGCCAGATATCCGGCCAACAGGTTCCCGTCCAAATTAAACATTAATAGCCTGTTAAAGTGTTTCGCTTGTTTTTGATTTTGAGTGAATGGCACGCGTGCTGATTTCTTGTTCCGTATCAATCACGTGGGCAAGGTCGCGCGAACGTTTCCAAGCCTCTCTTCTTGGTTCCAGGATTTTTTTTGGAGCAAAATTTGTTTCTCGGAACAAGAAAAGTTTCTGGAAAATGAGCAAGTTTGATTTGATCCAAGCACCCTCTTGAAGAGCAGAGTTGAGAGGCATCTGGAAATGTCAAGAGTGCTGGAGGTTGGGGTATTTATTCGTTTCTCTCTTCTTTGCAAGATCAAATCCTCTGGCCATGTTCAAAACCATGAAATTAAATACTCACTCCCAAAAACACGAGAGGCACATCCCTGATTTGGTGCAACTGTTTAGACTCAGAACCTGAGGGTTGATGCACCAGTGATTCCTTTGTTATTCACTGCAGCCTGTGAGAGCCTTGATCGAGCGTCAGGTGAGAGCAAAGAAGAAGCATGACAAGCGGTGGAATGATACAACACAATGCTCTGCAAGGACCCACGTCGAGAAGAAAGGCTACGCTCTCGCTCAGCTCCACTCTTTCTTACATGAGGTTGGCACAAGCGCGGCAGTCAAACGCTGCTCGAAAGTGTGGAGCAGCGTATCGTTATCCAGGTCGTCAGTAGTCCTCGGCCATTCGCTATTTTGACGAAGCATGTAGGAGGAGCTAGTGGTGGATTCAAACTTGGACACCCCCTCTAGCTGAAATGCAATGATACTTTCGTAGACAAGGCTGCATTGCGAGTCACGCGGGCTGCAAGTTTAAGCTCCTCTCCTCGTCCAAACCCGCTGGCGTTCAAGCGAGCAATGCTGAGACGCGTTCCAGCATGACTTTAAAGCAAAAGGAAGAGTCTGGGCTAGATCGACACACTGACCATGATCATCGTGGCTGCTGCTGCTGCTCAAGCACTCCAGCAAATTCCATAAAGACCCACCGCAAGCGAAGTAAAATTTAATTGGGTCTCTGGCTGTGGGTTCGAACCTGTGACCTTGACAATAATTGTTTTTATTTTAGCCAGATATCCCGTCCAAATTATGCATTAATAGCTTGTTAACGTGTTTGTTACTTTCATGAATCGTTTCTTGAAATTCTGGGCATGGCGCTCAGCTGGCACGCGAATGTTTCCCATCAGTTTGATTTGATCCAGGCACCCCCCTCAAGAGCACCGGTGCGTTCTGCCCAAGAGATTCGAGTTGCAAGGCATCTGGAAATGTCAAGAGTGCTGAAGGTTGGGGGTAGTTGTTTCTCTCTTCTTCGCAAGAGGAAACCCTCGGGGAGCTTAATTCGTCAAGACACCACCCAAAAGCTTCCAGTCTGATGCTTGTTCCTATAGAAAAACCATGTTCAAAACCATGAAACAGAACAGAACATCTTTGAGTTGGTGCAACTAACTTAGACTCAGAACCTAAAGCTTGTTGCATCAGTGATATCCACTGTAGTCTAGTCCCGAGTACGTTGTGAGAGCCTTGATCGAGCATCAGGTGAGAGCAAACAATTCCTCAATAAAGAGCTGATTGCAGGTTTAGACTCTGCATAGCTGATGGCTGACAAGAGAAGAAGCATGGCAAGCGAGGCGATGATACAACACAAGGATCTGCGAGGTTCGAAGAAGTCCCTCAACTGCTCCTGGGTACGTTAAGCCACTGCGAGCGTGGTAAGGGACAAGGAGAAGCTTTAAAACGTGACTCCACTAGCCTAGTCACACCCACAAGCTTATGCGAAGCACTGCACTCGACACATCACTTGGCGAAAATCGAAAGGTGGCAAAGATGAGGAATGAAGCTCAAGACAGTCTCTTGTGCGTTCCTGAGCGATCTGGACAAGAGTATATACATACCGCTTTAAATCACAAAACCAATGCTTGTGATGCTTGCTTTGCGAGGTATTGTTTGAAGGCTTGTCTTGGTTTGAGCCAGACCGGATCATCCAGCCAAGCGCAGCAGACAAGCGCTGCTCGGGTGAGGAACTTCCTTGTTGGAATGCGAGTGAAAGTGCGGAGCAGCGTATCGTTATCCGGGTCGCCCAATGGTGGCAGCGTCACCTCTGCTATCGCTGTCCTTGCGCCATTTGCTATTTTGACGAAGCTTACATGTAGTTAACGAATGGTTCCATCGCATTGTTCTTGACGACGAGGAGGAGACGCTGCTCTGATCGTCATAGATTCCTCGCGAATTTCGTCATGGAAACGTATGGAAAGTGCGGGCGCGCCGCGGATGCCTTGGGTGTCCTCCACAAAATGGAAGATGGAAATGTTTTCTTCTGGAACGCATTTGCCCACAGCAGGCAAATGCCAGAAGTTCTGGTGCTCTTTCGGCAAATGCTCGTCGATATCGAATTCTTGCAGCTATCAATGGCGATGTGGCGGAGATCCAGGTGAGAAACACATGGTGAGAAACACCAGGAACCTCGACTTAAGTTGGCAGAAGGCCCCGCTCCAGGCCTGGTTGAAAGACTACTGCTGGAGGGTAAATCAACCACGGCCTTTGGAGGACGCCATACCCCTGCTGTCTGATCTCCTCGCAATCCTGGAGCTGAGACAATAACACCGTCACCATCTTTGGCTTGTCGTTGTAGTAATTGGAGCTTGGGGCGGCGATTCGATTGGGATGTGGCGCCGATCAGGCTGGGATGCCAGTCTCGAGCTCACACGGCAATGCCCTGGTTCCACCCGATGCAAGTGTCTGTCCAGTTCTTGGCAGAAGAAGATCTCGGCGATGGCATGCTCGCCAACGGAGCACCGTAACGCGGCGATGATTAGCGCGTGGATCTCCCCCGGATCGGCATTGATAGCTGCCAAGAGAAATAACTGGATGCTCGAAAAAGAGTAACAAGGGCAAATGCCGCGATCGCAATCTTCCACGAGAAAGAACCTCGATCTTTCATCTTCTGGAAGATTTCCAGCGCCTGCACTTTCCATACCTTTCTATGACCAGATTAGCAAGGAACCTCGAGGCCGCTGGAGACGATTTTCCTCGTGGATGCGCCTTCCCCCTCCCAGATCTGTGCTCACCGCATTCTCGCCCAGGCGCCCACCGCTGGAGATCGCTCCTCCTTCCTGCAAATCTTCGCTGGATGGCACCTCCTCGTCAAGGCTCAAGAACGATGCCATGGAAAACCACCGCCATTGCCATTATACGCTACTGCTGCACATTTTCGATCCAGGGGGCTCTTTACCCGGGCGGTGTGCTGCTGCCGGGCGTGCTCTATGAGTCGAGCAGCATGGTCTTTCTTCTCAGTCTCAGACATCTTCAAACTAGGCTCACAAGCACAAGCACTGCTTTTCCGCGGTATGTGTGGTTCTTCTCGTGCTCATTTTGCTTATACTCTTGTCCAGTCCAGATCGCTTCATTCCTCATCTTCGCCACCCTTTGGCCTCGAGCATTTTCCAAGATAAAATGGAGGCCTGTAGTTCATCAACATCCAAGGCGTGGAGTGACCACAACGCAACTTGTGATGAGATGAGTTGGTGACCTGGTATACGTTTTTTGTGTTATGCCATCTGCTCTTTG
Organism: Selaginella moellendorffii; assembly: GCF_000143415.4. NCBI lineage: Eukaryota > Viridiplantae > Streptophyta > Lycopodiopsida > Selaginellales > Selaginellaceae > Selaginella > Selaginella moellendorffii. The sequence continues at coordinate 73,076 of NW_003314365.1, read as the reverse complement.
GAAACTTTTGAGAAAGCTTGCTCTGAGCTGATTGAGTTTGAGCTTGGTCAAGGCTCTCACAGGTTTATTGGATGTCTGGTGCAACCCTGGAGTTTTGTTTGCGGGTGAGTAAGCTTTCACGGTTTCAGAGCAATATATTATATTATTGCCAAGAGAAGGCATCAAAACTTGGAGCTCCAGAGTCTCACGCCCCGAGGATTTGAAAGGATCCAAACCTATGGACCTCCAGCTTGGACAACCAAGTGAAGAATAGATTCCCGGGACCATGGTGCCGGGATCAAATCAAACTCGAGCTCAGACAAGCCATCTTCCAGAACAATATCTTAAACGGATGTTGCTGGTTCTTGTTGCAGCATACTTATACTTTGTTTCTCAAAAATAGCTTCTGCATCAGCTGCTTGCTCAGATTGAGATGCAGAGTCCATCCAACCCGTTTTGTTTGCCATGGCCTCGCCAGAGCATGGAGAAAGTGAGAGTTTCATTCCATCGAGAAGAGAATGGTTTCTTTCTTGAGCTTGACAGCAGCAACGCGCTGCGCGCCATGCGCCCACAAAACGAAAATCTCTTGCGCCGCTGTTTACATTATGGTATACGTTAAGAAGCAATTAGTGTACACTTTGGACGGGAACCTGATGGCCGGATATCTGGCTAGAATAAAAAAATATATTGGCAAGGTCACAGGTTCGAACCCACAGCCAGAGACCCAATCAAATTTTTTTGTATGAACGAGGGATTTCTCTTCTCCGCAAAGTCGCTCTCGGCAGCGTTGCTGGAGCTAAATCTTCTCTCGTGCCGATCCCCCCGAATGATCCACGCCGCCGCGCCGGGTTCAGGCTCTTGGATCGCGCGATATTCCCTTTCGCTGGCAAATGCGAGCAGCAAGAACAGGGCATTCGATCGATGCGGCGTCAATCTTGTTCGATTAGGATCGTCTCCTGGAACGCGATGGTCACCGCGTATGTGGCGGCATCCCGCATCCGAGAGTGAGAGTCTATGTTTGATTGCGTCTCAGAGCGCCATGGAACTCGATGATAATGGCTCTCGCGCAGCAGGGGCAAATTGTGGCAGCGAAATCGAGCTTGGGCAAAAACGCCGGCCAAGGATCTCGTGTCCTGGACGAATCTACTGCCCAGAATGACAGGACGTTCCATGGGTTCCCCTTCCAGCAGTGAATAGCAGAGGAAGAAATCTTTGATTTCATGCCGGATGAAGACGGTATTGATTCGGCCAGTAGCTGCTCTCCAGGATCCGCGCGTGGATCCTCTGGCCTCGCAGCCCCTGGATGTCGTCCACGTGGACAATCAGATGGATTCCAAATCTTGTTTTTCAAATAAGAGGTGCTGAAATAATATTTTGTTATCTCCCAGTGTTCATGGCTTTGTGGTTATAGCATGCACGCTGTAATGTTCTATTGTGAAGGGTTGCTGGGTTCGATTCCCATCCGCCTCGACTTTCAATTAAGAATAATACGGTGTTAGGGTCGCCCCCTAACATGAACACTATTTTATTATTTTATTATTAAATTAACTGTGTTGAGTTTCTGGACCATTTTATTATTTTCCTTTTTTTTAACACTATACAATCTACTAGTGAGAGTGGCTCTCCTCAAAATCTCACCTAAGATTAACTGTGTTGTTAAGTTGGTACTAGATCATAGTAAAGAAGCAAAACCAAACTTGTAATCAATGGAATCCATTATTACAGACTTAAACAAACAGATCATTAAAAAGTATTAACTTAGGTGCATCTCCACTGTACTCATGCAATCAAATTTTGTGGAAGGGAAGATATATATATTTGATTTGCTCCAGTAGCACACAAACAGCACAAACATGCCATTGAGCTTACCAATTCGATCATATATACCAAATTCTCATCAGTTGTCACTTCAGCATAATCTATCAATCACACACAATGTTGTGCCATTGAATTCTCGATGACCCTGCCAGCATATGCAAGCCTTCCTCACCATTTGAACAAGAAAGACGCTAGACAACAAGCTAGAAATAGTGAATGAGAATGAACTTTTAAACGCAGTTTATATTAGTGGTAACTACAAACAAATAAAAGGTTAAGAGCGATACATCACAGCCGTTGGATTAAAGGATATCTTAGAATATACCATCCAAACCGTTAGATTTTAGTGCGGCTACGGTTTCGCGCTGTGCAGCGGAAAGCTGCCATCTCTCGATGTTTGGGTGGCTTGAATCCCTCGGAGCTCTCCATCCGGTTACACCCAGACAAAGGCGACGTTTTCCATCCCCTCTCTCTCCCCCCTCAAGAGCACCGGTGCGTTCTGCCCAAGAGATTCGAGTTGCAAGGCATCTGGAAATGTCAAGAGTGCTGAAGGTTGGGGGTAGTTGTTTCTCTCTTCTTCGCAAGATGAAACCCTCGGGGAGCTTAATTCATCAAGACACCACCCAAAAGCTTCCAGTCTGATGCTTGTTCCTATAGAAAAACCATGTTCAAAACCATGAAACAAAACAGAACATCTTTGCGTTGGTGCAACTAACTTAGACTCGGAACCTAAAGCTTGTTGCATCAGTGATATCCACTGTAGTCTAGTCCCGAGTACGTTGTGAGAGCCTTGATCGAGCATCAGGTGAGAGCAAACAATTCCTCAAGAGCTGCTTGCAGGTTTAGACTCTGCATAGCTGATGGCTGACAAGAGAAGAAGCATGGCAAGCGAGGCGATGATACAACACAAGGATCTGTGAGGTTCGAAGAAGTCCCTCAACTGCTCATGGGTACGTTAAGCCACTGCGAGCATGGTAAGGGACAAGGAGAAGCTTTAAAACATGACTCCACTAGCCTAGTCACACCCACAAGCTTATGCGAAGCACTGCACTTAACACATCGTGTATTATCCAAAAACCCAGGCTCAGGGGACTCCGACTTTGAACCCAGGGCTGCATCGGAGCCATAGATTAAATCATGCACAGCATATAGTATATGCTAGCAGTTAGAACCGCTAGCCTTTCAAAAGAGGGAATCCGAATTGTGGATCCCTATCTCCATTCCATCATTTTTCTTATTAATACATAGCATTCTTTTATTCGTGCTTCTTCTCTGCCCTTGGAGATTGGGCTTTTTTCTCTTTTGTTTTCTTACTAACAATAGATTTCCAGCCAAGAGGAGTTTTCACACCTCTTCATTTGGCAACCACGGCTTTTGAATTCCCCTTTAGGTTCACAAATTCTTCTAGCAAGAACGATCAAGCAATCTACCCAACTCGCCAAAATTCGCTACCCAATTTGCCACCCAATTTGCTACCCAATTCGCCACCCAATTCGCCCAAATTCAACAAACAAATGCCACCACCAATATGGATCAACGGCGTCCAAGCGATCGCCGCCCAACGCAGTAGAGGCAGACCCTTCTCAGAGGAGATCTTTGCAGAATCTGAAAGCTCTCTCTCTCAATCTCCGAGTCCAATCACCAACAAAGACCACCAACAGCCCTCTTTGACAAGAAACTCCAATCTACCAGCACCTTCATCAGCGGACACCCTCAACAGCTTCATTGGCGAACTCCATCTCCGAGCACAAGACCACCCACTCCAAGCTCGAGACCTCAACCAGCGCGCTCGACACAAACCGACACCACTGCTGAAACGAACTCATCTTTTGTGCAGTCGTCGACCCAGCAATCCTAGTGCTCCGACACAATTCCAATTCCTGCGTCCACTCCAAATACCGAAGCACATCCTCAGAACCTACACCAATGACGAACCCATCACTCTATTACCTGGTATCAGAGAACTTGTCGAGGGACAACTTGACAACGCACCACCAATTTTTCGACAACCCCTCCGATAGAGTCAGCAGCTCAGCACCAAAACAACAGTCCGAACTCGGTTCAAAATCAACACGTTCGCTGCAACAACTCTTGCCAATCACGCCATCGCCCAATCCGGACTCGAACAACTCGACGACATTATCGAAGAAATCATTCCAGACAAACCCAAATATCCGAAACTCTTCATCAAACTCCATCTCGGCACCAGCAAGTGGAAGACCAGCCTGCATACTGCACTAGCACACTCGACCCAACACAACTCGGCTGAACACAACCCAACCCAACACGCACCACCGTCAATATTTGCACAGAAAAGAAATAACAACCTCACAACAACTTTATCGACAATTGGCCCGCCGACAGTCTTCCCGAAGTTCTACCTGAACTGCATGATTGACTGCAGACACGAATCTGACACTGACAACCAGTAGAAGAATGCATGTATCCAAAACCACGAAGAACATCCAGCAAGTCGGAAGAAGACCGACAATGGCTTATCCGAAGTTTAGATAGAGATTTGAAGAATTTAGAAACAAAGAGAAAGAAAGACTAAGAGAAGTTGAATCAAATTGTTAGACCCTCCAAGAGATAAAATTACATCCGACACAAATTATTACCGCGAGCTAACTCCAACAAACCAGTATTGGACATCTGCGAAGAATACGACGAGTACACAACACCATCGGACACACCACCGGCAGCACCCTCGATGGCACCCACCAAAGTGCCCGAGCCTAAATCAACACCCTCGATGGCACCCACCAAAGTGCCTGAGCCCGACTGAACATTTGAGTAGTCGACACAGGCTACGCCCGAGCAACAAAACATTTTTCAAGCAGCATACAACCACTTCAAAGGTACATTCACCAACCCCATCTACAGTGATGACGAACGACCAAGTTTCCCACCCAGCTTCACAGACTTCACCAGACCAGCACCATTTTTGCCATACTGACCGATATTCACAACACCAATATATCCCACATTTGCTTCCAACATCTACTGAAGCCCACTATCAGCAAGACCTTTCGAACACGCTTTCAACTTCAACGCGCTGACGAGACAACAACTCGACTTCACCAATTACAGTCGCACTCCGATATACCCAATCAACAGCAGTAAAGATGAACAACCTGAATCGTCCAATAGTCAAGCACTAGATGTCAACAACTCACACCGAACTGCCGAACAGCTCCAATCATCCAACAACAACGAGATCGACAAACCAATCGTCGATGACAACTATCTTCCACAGCAACCACAATCACCACACAACTATACATTTGAGAAGAACAACCACAACCAAGACAACATAACTTTGACAAATACGTCGACAACAAGTTTGAGCACCATCTTCCCAAAATCAACACCGGCAAGCAACCCGACACCGACGACGACGTCGATGACACACCCAAAAACAGT